>NC_137797.1:86255833-86437486 GCF_963383645.1 Muscardinus avellanarius
TTGATGGTGGGTCTCAGCCTCCAGGATCACTGAGTTCAAAGCTCCCTTGGAACCTAAGGAGCCCTGCCAAGGAGCTGAAGGCCTTCCAAGTCCTTGGGGTGATTGACGAGGTTTTATTTGTAATGGACACAAGGACAGAACAGACATTCATTTTATTTTATCTTAAGTATATTCTTTTTTAAATTTTTTTATTGAACATAAATGGTACACATTTAAACTATACTTGATGCCCTCTCTCCCCCCCCACCCCTATCTTCCCTTCCCCCCTTCCACCAATGAATCAGACATTCATTTTAAAAGGTCTTAGGAAGCTGGGCGTGGTAGCGCACGCTTGTAATCCCTGCGCTTGGGAGGCTGAGACAGGAGGACCACACAGGTTTGAAGCCAGCCTCAGCTACTTAGGCTCTCAACAACTTAGTGATACCCTGTTTCCAATTAAAATATAAAATAGGTCTGGGAGTATAGCCCGGAGGTAGAAAGCCTCTATGTTTCACCCCCAATACCACCAAAAAAAAAGGTCTAAGGAAAATCAATGAATACAATAGACAGAAAGACCATCATCCCCCACTGTGTGCCCAACATGTTGTGTTTGCACAAGTACATCATCTCTGATAAGTCCCTATTTCTTGTGCTGCAACATGCAGAAGGTGGCAAATTCTGGTTGTATATCAGTAAATTTTTAAGCAGAAGTCATAAAGAAAGCTTTGACATCAAGGAAGTGAAAAAGTCCACACTTACTAAAGTCCACCTGCAACCACCAGCTTCTAATCCTCAGGACAGCAGCAGCTTTGAATCCAGAGAAAGTGATGGGGGAAGGATGCTTAAAGTTCCGCCTCTGAAAATAGGCCTTACTCCAAGTTCTAAAGATGATAGCAACCAAGAAGATGATGGCCAGGACAGCTCTTCAAGATGGCCAGATCCTAGCTCAAGTTCAGAAGAAGAATGTACTACTAGTTATTTAACATTGTACAATGAGTACAGGCAGGAAAAGATTGAACCAGGGTCTTTGAATGAGGAACCCTTCATGAAGATAGAAGAGAATGATGTTGATACCAAAGCTCTTAGGAGCTTCCCAGCACACCTGACTGCTGACAGTGACAGCCCCAGCACATGGAGAAGAGCTCAGGAGATGATATTCTTCCCTGACATGAGGACCCAGAGGCAGTTTGCTCTCCAAGACTTTCTAATTCTCTCAGTAGATTAAAAAACCAGCCCCATGGAATTCTTTAGGATAGACAGTAAGGAGAGCACAAGTGAACTCCTGGGTCTCGATTTTGGAGAAAAATTGTATAGTTTAAAATTGGAGCCTTTGAAACCATTCTTTACCCTTCTAGATATAGACAGCACTTCCAAGAGTTTTAGTTCCAGTGAAAGCCAGGTAGAGTTTAAAACTCAGGATACCATAAGCAGGGGCTCAGATGACTTAGTCCCAATTATTTCATTTAAGGAGGCTGCTTTTGATGATGCCAGTGGTACTGATGAAGGAAGACCTGATCTTCTTGTAAATCTACCTGGTGAATTGGAGCCAAAAAAAGGAGCTGCAGCCATGGGACCTACCAAGTTTACACAGACTAAGGAGTGCAAACTGTAGGAAGCTCTGGATGTGTTGTGCCTCAGGCTTAGGGAACGGTGCCAAGCCCATGAAGCAAAGGCACAGAGGAACTGAGTGATGCTTCTAGGCTCAAATCCTATAGCATGACTGACATGCACTGTGCACAGGAAGATCTTGGGGTGTCAGATGCTGATCACAGTCATTCAGGACACATGTCTTACATTACACAGCTCACATCCAAAGTTTCAAGGACTTGGAGTGGTGGAGTTGGCAGTAACTGCAGCACAGCCTTATTCTGTATTTCTAGTCCACTCTCAGGTGCTAATGAATACTTTGCAAACACAGATGCTTTAAAAACAGAAGTAGAAACTGAAGCCTGTGATTGATGGAGTTTGGGTGCTGTTCTCTTTGAACTTCTCACTGGAAAGACCTTGGTTGAGTGCCATCCAGCAGGAATAAATACTCACACTACGTTGAACATGCCAGAATGTGTCTCTGAAGAGGCTCGCTCACTCATTCAACAGCTTTTACAGTTCAGCCCCTGGAATGTCTGGGTGCTGGAGTTGCTGGTGTGGAAGATAGCAAATCCCATTCATTTTTTTACTCCTATGGATTGGGCAGAAGTGATGAGCTGAACACCATGCAGACTGTTCTTCACCTCTCTCATCTCCTCTGCTAGAGGCCTCCTCAGCTTATGTTCTTCGCCTTTCTGATCTCTGCTAGAGGCTTCCCCAGCTCAAAAGCAACTTGGCCACCAGATTTATGGAC
The DNA here is from genome assembly GCF_963383645.1 of Muscardinus avellanarius. Lineage (NCBI taxonomy): Eukaryota > Metazoa > Chordata > Mammalia > Rodentia > Gliridae > Muscardinus > Muscardinus avellanarius. Next base: position 86,258,154 of record NC_137797.1, read on the forward strand.
CACCAAAGCATTTAGATAAAGACCTTTATTGGAGAAAGGGGACTAAAAGAGATGCATTTAGAACTACTGTTGGGACAAGATATTAGTTAACTTTGCCAGTGGATGTTATATGCATACCTTTAACCAAGGTGAGACTTAATCTATATTAAAGATTGCAGATGCATTGAAAACTCAACTGAAATAGGAATGCCCTTAAAGAAGTTCTACTGTATGAGGCTGTAAGTTTTCCTTGAAAAAATAAAATTTACATGGCAGCTAACAGTGCTTTTTGCTAACCGGGATTGGTTTATATGATTAAATTAATATTTGCTGAATAATAAACTAGAAATGCTTCATGAACAGTATCATCAATGGGGTTTGAAAAGTGAGAAAATATACACATAATTTTTGAAAGGAAACTTGTATCATTATGCTGAATAACTAATGTATTTTTACCGTGGTCCCAGATTATTTCTGTGAGGAGAAAACACTTCATGCTCTCAGCTTTGAACTGTGTTGGTGGAATGTACTCATCTAAAGAGGGTTCATATAAACATTATCGTATGCCTCAACCTTATCTTTGTTTCCCTGTCTTTCCATTTCCTGTACCCTTTTTTTATTCTCTCATATTCTGTTCTTCCTAATCTTGTTAACACACATGCAGCAAAAAGGGAAGGGAGTATTTATTCTCCAGATTGTGTCAGTTTAATAAGGATTAAGAAGCCAGGCATGGTGGATCATGCTTGTAATCCCAGCACTTGGGAGACTGAAACAGGAGGATCGCACAAGTTCAAAGCCAACCTCAGCTCCTTAGTGAGGCTCTCAGCAACTTAGTGAGACCCTGTTTCCAAATAAAATATAAAATAGGTCTAGGAGCATAACCTGGGGAGTAGAATGCCCCTAGATTCCATCCAGTACCGAAATAAATAAATAAGATTAAAAACTGATTAAGAAATCATGATATAAAAATAAATGTGATAAATAACCTATTTCAAAAGCAAAAAAAAAAAAAGGTAAAATGCCCCTGGGTTCAATCCCCAGTACCACAAAAATACAAATAAAAAAAGAATCCAAATTAGAATTTGAATTTTTGTTTACAACCAGTAAAGAAATACAAAGGCCCCAGGAGCAGTGGCACACACATATGATACCAGCTACATGGGAAGTTGAGGCAGAAGGATCAGAAGTTCAAGACCATCCTGGGCAATCTGACTAAAAAAAAAAAAATTTTTTTTAGGACCTGGGGATTGAACCCAGAGACCTTCTACCTTAGAGCTATACCTCCAGCCCTATTTTATTTTTATTTTAAAAGAGGTTCTTGCTAAACTTATGAGAATTTCACTATTGCTGAGGCTATCCAACCTGTAATCCTCCTGCAAGTACTGGAATTACAGCATGTGCCACTGTTGTAGAAACCCTCTGGAATTATTGACCCAATGCCAGTGAAGATAGAAAATAGGAAGTTTATTACACCAGTGGGCCAAGATTAGAATAGTTCCTGAAAGACCCTGGCCATGAGCTTGATGTGAGCTCCCATTTTATAGATTTGTGACAAAGGGCAGAAGCAGGCAGGCGGGCTTATAGGGGCTGACATGTGACTGTTATCTAAGTTGGGTATGGGGAGAGCAAGAAGGGGAAATTTTCAAGTACGTTACTGACATATGTGCCTTTTACAAGCAATTGTCGGGATACCTGTCCTCCTGAGTGTCACTTCTCTGTAGTTACATTCTTAGTTGAGAGTTTAGGTTTTCCAGGCTTGATGGTGCATGTTTGTAATCCCAGTAGTTTGGAGGCTGAGACAGAAAGATCACAGGTTCACAGCCAGCCTCAGCTACTTAGTGAGGCCCTCTGCAACTTAGTAAGACCCTCTTTCAAAATAAAGAGTAAAAATAGGGATGGAGATGTAGCTTGGAGGTAGAATGCTCCTGGGTTCAATCCCTGGTACCACACACACACAAAAAAAAAAAAAAAAAAAAGCTTAGGTTTAGGAGTTTTCCACTCCCTTCCCAGTCCAGGGAGCTGATGCTAGGAAAAGGAATGAGAGTGCCTTGTAAGTTAATGGAATTGGCCACTCCCTCTAGGCAACCAGGAGATGGGTCCTGTGTGGTGTCCCTTCCCACAGTAAACTGCGCATCAGCTGAGAAAAGGGAAAAGACAATTTAAACACTTTTCTGGGTTTTATAACACAGGCCTGCCCAAATGTCAGACTGTCTGTGGGCCTGGGGCTGGGAAGCTGGAATTAACTGCCTGGACCATCTGGCTGATCAAAGAGAGACCCACTGATCCAGCTTATAGGCCTCTGGCCTCTAGAATTTTCTTTGTCTCCAAAATCTGGCTATGGAAAACACTCTCCTGCAGCACAGATGAAGGGGGAAATTTCACACTTTTAATAACTTTCGGGGTCTAGTATATCACCATACCCAGCTCAAAATAGTTTTGTTTTTTTTTTAAAAATGGAATAGGAATGTAGCTCAGTGGTAGAGTGCTGACCTAGCAAGTACAGGGTCTTGGGTTCGATCTCCAGCACCAAGGTAGGGTGGGGAAATACATTGTAGGGCTCAGAACTCACAATCCTATCTCAATACTTGGCAGATTGAGACAGGAGTATAGGTTCACAGGCAGCCTTAGCAACTTTGTGATAACCTGTTTCAAAAAAAAAAAAAAATGGTGATGCAGGCCTGTAATCCCAGTACTTGGGAGTACTTAGAGGTAGAATGCTCCTGGGTTCAATCCCCACCACCACCAAAAAAATTTAAAAAATAAAAACTAGGCCTGAGGTGTAGTTCAGAGTAGAATGCTCCTAGATTCAATCCCCAGTATTGGGGGGGGGGAGTTTTTTAAAGAACTGGGAGCTGGGCGTGGTAGCGCACGCTTGTAATCCCAGCATTTGGGAGACTGAGACAGGAGGATTGCAGTTCGAGGACAGCCTCAGCTACTACTTAGTGAGGCCCTTTGCAACTCAGTGAGACCCTGTTTCAAAATAAAGAATAAAAAGTAGAGCTGGGTATGTACCTCAGAGGTTGAATGCCCCTGGGTTCCATTCCCAGTACTGCAAAAAAAATTTTTAAAAAAAGAACTGGGAAGCTGGACATGATGGCACATGTTACAGTTTAGATGGTGTGAAGGCTCTTTTTTCTTATGCACAATGTAAGGGAGAACGGCAGAGGGGAAAGGAGCAGGTTAGAATTGTTAAGGTCCGAGAGACACCCCTTCCCCAACAACAGAGAACTCACCAGAAGCTGTAAATCACAGGCAGGGTTTATTGCAGCGCTGCAGAAACTGGCATGCTAGGGTCTAATCTCCTTAACCAGCACACAAGCCAGTCCTCAGAGAAGAGACCCCGATCACATTTCAAGCTCTACATTTATAGTCGCAGAAGGGGTATTCACTGGGGTACATCCAATAGGTTTACAAGATAACCAAGTATAGCTAATCAGTTCAAAAGAATGCATATTACAATTTACCATAATAACAGGATTTGGAGGTCACCTTCCCACGTCAGAGTCCGCCCAAGAAGGTTATCTCTTTTGTTCAAGATATGTGCCTGGTCCCTGAGCTGGCCTCGGGAAAGCTTGGGACAGGATGTTGGGGTGTTATCTCCCTTGTACCGAGTGCGAGCCCGACCTTGAGGCCTCACTGTGACAACCAGATGTTCTATGTATAGATAAGGGAGTGATACAGGCAGGCTTTGAGCTTACTACAAGGTGAAATATTTTTTCTACTTTTAAACTTAAAAGAAACAACTCTTAAAATTTCCTAATGACAAAGCAGGTTTGAAATAAGCAAGCATTTCTACAGAAGCGGTTTTACAGAAGCAGGAGCTTGCAAGTTTCCTCTAACTTATTCCTATAAGGGGAGGGGGCTAACACTCTTAAAGAATGAGAGGCCGACTTAGGGTAGGATGGTAGCCGAGGTAGTGAGGAGAGATTCTGTGGATCAGGGTCCTCAGAAAGTGCTGCCTGCAACCCAGCAGGGTCAGATGCTGGCAACCACGTTTCACCACAAAATGGTGACTGCTGGTGACTCAGCAAAATTGCAGCTAGCGTGGGCCAAGATGGCGACTGTGTAATATCACAAGGTCACGACTGTGTGACGTCGCAAGATGACAACCAAGATGGTGACTATAACGTCACCAGGTAGCAAGTACGCGCCATCACAAAACAGCGGCTTACAGGAAAATGGCGGCTGACAGGGGAGAGTGGTCGGAGGGATGGGAGTGTAGGAAAAAGAAAGCCTGGACACAAAGGACTTCTGAACCATGTACCAGACCACTTACAAAAGTTGCTGACCATTCTTGGGCTACTGCAACCCATTATCCAACTCGTATTGAGACCAGACAGGCACTCAGGGCATAAGTCCTCTGCTAGTTTGGAGGTTCGACTTCCCATAATTGGTCTGCGGGCAAGAACAAAGAACAGGTGTCCCCATTTTTCTGATCAGTCTTTTGGAAACGGGGGGTAAGAGATCGGGAAAAACATCTTTATCCCTCTTCAAAACCGAAGGATGACCTTGTCATCCGGAGGAGGTCCCAGTGGACCAGAGGACATGGATTCCCAAGTGCTTGGATTTTGGTCCCAATGGACCAGTAGCAGACCCAAGTCTGGAGAGGCAAAAAGCTGGAACCTGCTGACCCAGGGAAGGGGAGGGAGCTTACCCTCTTTGAAAGACCTCTGCGGGGTGCAGGAATGCTGAGCCGAGCAGCAGCAGCGGGCATGTGGCTGCAAGGCACACAGCAGGATGGAAGCACCTGTGGGGAGCTGATGTGGTGGGTAGCCGGAGCAGCGGCATGGGTGGCCACAGGGCACGAGCGGTGGGAACCAGGGCCAGGCCGTAGGGCCCAAGCAGCAGACAGCATGGTGGTTGCGGGCCGGGCAGTATGGTGGCAGCGGGGCATGCACTGCCCAGCGAGCCCAGAGTGGGACGGGAGGAGGTGCCTGTGGCGGGCGGCACTGGTGGTAGGCAGCAGGCGGCCAGGCAAGCACAGTGCCTGCTGTGGCCATGGGCAGAGGTTCCAGCGGTGGCTGCAGGGCACGGAGCTGGAACGTGGCAGTGGCCTGCATGCGGCAGCAGCAGCAGTGATGGGCAGAGCCACGGCTGCAGGCCCAGAGCCACCCAGCGAGCCCAAAGTGGGACCTCATGGATGAGTGGCTGGTGGACTGGATAATCCAGGGCTCAAAAAAGAGGAGAAAAAATAAAAGCAATACAAAAAATTCTCCCGGGTTTTGTGCACCAAATGTAATGTTGAAAATAGAGTTTCGGCCGGGCGTGGTGGAGCATGCTTGTAATCCCCGCGCTTGGGAGGCGGAGACAGGAGGATTGCGCAGGTTCAAAGCCAGCTGTTCTGGCTTAAGAGACCCTGTTTCCAGAAATAAAAATAGGTCTGGGCGTGTAGCTCGGAGGTAGAAGGGCTTCCAAGAACCCCAGTACCACCAAATATAGATAGATAGATAGATAGATAGATAGATAGAGAGTGTGTGTGTGTGTGTGTGTGTGTGTGTGTGTGTGTGTGTGTTTGGAAGTTCAGGAAGGAGCTAAAAACACCAGCCAGGTTATCAAAAACTGCTGCTTTATTCAGAAAACGGGCATGGTGGCGCACGCTTGTAATCCCCACACTTGGGAGGATGAGACAGGAGGATCGCACAGGTTCGAAGCCAGCCTCAGCTACTTAGGCTCTCAGCAACTTAGTAAGACCCTGTTTCCAAATAAAAAATATATATATAAGATAGGTCTGGGAGTACAGCCCAGAGGTAGAAAGCCTCTGGGTTCCACCTCCAGTACCACCAAAAAAAAGAAACCTTGCACCCTCAGGGAGTCAGCTGGCCAGTGTGGGGGAGAAGGGACTGATGAGCCATGCATCTGGAGAGTCGCGCATAGTCCCAATCAGCCAGCTGAGGTCACACGTGGCGAGGCAGAAGTGCCCATGTTTTAAGTGGGGGTTTTGGGTGGTGGGGCTAACGGAGAATTGGGAATGCCAATTCTCTTGCAACACCTGGAGCCTCGCGATGCCTGGGATCTTGAAGCACCTGGATTCTCATGATATTTCCACTTCTGCCTTCCAGGGTTCTGCCTCCTGTCCCCACTGCAGGGTCACATAGGTTGGGGGGCGACCTATCACTTGGTGCCTGTTAGCAGGGTTTTTGTAAATCAGTAAGGTGAGATCCAAGACCAGAGAGACTCACTGGGGAGGAGCCCATGGCACACTTGCCTGTTTAAACTGGAGAGCCAATGTGTGGCTGTAAGGATTGATCAGTGGAGGAAGGAACTTCTAGTGACAGTCCTGGCCCTGAGAAGCCAGGGTTTTGCAGCAACTCAGATTCCTAAAGGGAGAGCAAAGTCAACAGGAGAGCCTGGCCTAGTCATAATACCAAAGAAAGGTCGCAGGACATAGCAAACACCAGGATGTGAAAGGAAGAGAAGTTAATTGTCAAGGTAGGCACCTGACAGGCTGCCTCTGGCAAGTCAAAGAACAGCAGCCCAGTCCTTTGGTGATACAGGTCTTACAGGGCCCCAGGGTCAGAAACAAACAGCAGGAAAATTCATTAGGGGTGGGGACATTTACAGAGCTATATTCTGCTCAGTAATGGTCACTTGATTTCTGAGAAGCTGACATGACTGAAGAGTCTTAAAATGGCTGCACTTTTGCCAGTAGGTACTCTCCCAAAGTTGCCCCAGCTGCCCTTGAACTCAACATCCTCCTGCTTCTGCCTTTCTAGTAGTAAAGAGTTGTTATAGAACTTAATACTTACCTCATCCCCTCACCCTAAAATCAGGTTGAGGCTGAAAATACTAATCTTTAATCAATTGGTCTTTCTGGAGGCCATCCTGAGACTACCTATGGTCCCTACACTCTAACCGCATTAACATTAACCCAAGTATAATCAAAAGGGTTTTTTATGAATAACAAAAAACACTTGGAGCACTCAGAAAATAACCAGCTTTTGAGGAACCCTGTACTGTTAGAACTAGAGAACAAGACCAAATATATTTCTTATTATACCACAACTTCCATGCTGGACACTGATGAGTAAACAATCATTTTTTTCTTAAGATATGAAAAACAAGCAGGCATGGTGGTGCACACCTGTAATCGTGGTACTTGGGCGTCTAAAACAGGAAGATCAAGAACCTGCAGTTCAATTCCAGCTCATGGTAACTTAGTGAGACCTTGTTTCAAGATAAAAAAATAAGAAGCCAAGCAGGGTGGTACACTATTACAAGCTTACCAGTACTTGGGAGGCTGAGACAGGAAGACTGAAGATTCACAGCCAGCCTCAGCTACTTAGTGAGGCTCTTTTAAAAATTAAAAAAATAAGCCGGGCATGGTGGTGCACACTTGTAATCTCAGCATTTGGAAGGCTGAGACAGGAGGATCCAGGTTTGCAGACAGCCTCAAGTACTTAGTGAGGCCTTTCACAACTCAGTGAAACCTCTATTTCAAAATAAAGAATTTTTAAAAATAGGGGTTGGGGGTATAGCTTGGAGGTAGAATGCCCCTGGGTTCCATCCCCAATACCGAAAAAAAAAAGAAAATAAAAAGAAAAAATAAAGCCAGGCATGGTGGTGCATGCTTGTAATCCAGTACTTGGGAGGCTGAGACAGGAGGATCTGTGTTCGTGGACAGCCTCAGCTACTTAATGAGGCTCTCCGCAACTTAGGGAGACCCTGTTTCAAAATAAAGAATAAGAAATTGGGTTGGGGGTATAGCTCAGAGGTAGAGTGCCACTGGGTTCAATCCTTAGTACCACAAAAAAAAATTAAAATAAAATAGGGCTGTGGGTGTACCTTGTCTCAAAAAAAAAAAAAAAAGAATAAAAAATAGGGCTGGGGGTGTAGCTCAAAGGTAGAATGCCCCTGGGTTCTATCCCCTGTACTACAAAAAAAAAAAAAAGATATTAACTGCTAAATCTTTCTTCAGATTCATAGAACCCAGATTATATGATGGACTTTGTAATGCCATCTTTAGTTTTGGGTTCTGTAAATGGCTTTGAGTTTTAACATGCAGATTATGTCCCTTCTTCTAAACCAGTTGTGGTTGTACACACCTTTATGCCAGTACTTGGGAGGCTACTTAGGCCCTCCACAACTTAATGAGACCCCACTTCAAAATAATAATATTAACAATAATAATAAGCCTAGGGGTGTCACTCAAAATATTGGTTCAATCCCCACTACTGCAAAAAAATAAAAGTTTTTTTTTTTTTTTTTTTGCAGTACTAGGATGGAACCCACGGGCATTCTGCCTCCAAGCTACAAACCTAGCCCTATTTTAGTGTGTGTGTGTGTGTGTGTGTGTGTGTGTGTGTGTGTGTGTGTTTTACTGGGGATTGAATCCAGGGGCATTCTACCTCTGAGCTATACTCACTAAGTTGCAGAGGGTCTCACTAAGTAGCTTATCAACATGCCTGAAGCTTAGTCCTTGGAATTTCAAACCTTTTTTTGTTCTTTTTTTTTTTTTTTTTTTTTTTTTTTGTCCTGGGGATTGAACCTAGGGGCATTCTACTTCTAAGCTACACCCCCAGCCCTATTTTTATTCTTTGTTTTGAAACAGGTTCTCAACTAAGTTGCAGAGGGCCTCACTGAGGCTGAAGTTGGCAGTGAACCCATGATCCTCCTGTCTCAGCCTCACAAGTACTGGGAATACAAGGGTGTGCCACTGTACCTGGCTAGGAAAGGTAATTGTGAATCAATACATTCAGCGAATACTAAATACTGGTGGGAGCATTTCTTAGGTAGGGTAGGATAAAGCAGGGGTATTTTGACTACTGGAGTGAGATGGTATCTTCCTGTGTGTTCTTAGTAAGGAGATTGGTCAAGTCAGGGTGTCTCTTCTTTGTCAAAGTATGGACGGTCAGCTAGGCATGGTGGCACATGCCTGTAATCCCAGTACTTGGGAGGCTGAGACATGAGGATGCAGTTTTAAAGCCAGCCTCGCCAACTTAGCAAGACCCTGCTTCAAAATAAAAAATAAAATGGAAGTCAGGCATGGTGACACATGCCTGTATTCCCAGTGCTTGGGATTGCAAATTCTTGGCCAGCCTCAGCTACTCCATGAGGCCCTCTGCAATTTAGTGAGACTCCATTTCAAAATAAAGAATAAAAATATGGCTGAGGGTATAGCTTAGAGGTAGAATGCCCCTAGGTTTAATCCCTGGTACTACTACTACTACTACTACTACTAATAATAATAATAATAATAATAATAATAAAATAGGGCTGAGGCTGGGTGTGGTGGCGCACACTTGTAATCCCAGCGCTTGGGAGGCTGAGACAGGAGGATAGCACAGGTTCGAAGCCAGCCTCAGCTACTTAGTGAGGCTCTCAGCAACTTAGTGAGACCCTGTTTCCAAACAAAGTATAAAATAGGTCTGGGAGTATAGCCCAGAGGTAGAAAAGCCCCTGGGTTCCACCCCCAGTACACACACACACACACACACACACACACACACACACTAGAACTGAGGGTATAGCTTGGAAGTAGAAAACCTCTGTGTTCACCCCCTATACCAAAAATATAAATAAATAAAAACCTGTGGATGGTAAATCAAGTCTAACATACATCCCGAGCAGTTTACCTAATGGTCATAAGACTGTTAGGTTGAAGAGTTCGAGATTTGCCCACCTTCCCAAATAACAGAGAACACACAAGGGATGTAATTCCAAGCAGGGTTTATTGCTACAGCTTGTTCCTTGCTAGCATGGGGCCTTCCAGGATGGACAGCACTCACCTGTGGGGAGGGGGAGTCAGTCGTGGTCCGGCGGCCCCTAGCCTCCGGCTCGCTCTGACTTTATAGCCAGAATAGGGAGCGGGCATACACGTCAGAGCCCACCAAAGAGAAGCCCGCGAAAGATACATCCAATCAATTAAACTGGTAAACAGGTACAACCACTAAGTTTAAAGCAATCACACATACATTTGAATTACAGCAAATGGTTTCACAGAGCTGCCTCCCTACGTCATTGCCCGCCAAGGGTCTCCTTGTCTTCCCTATGGGGGATGTGGGCCCGTGCTTCAGGAGCCGCCCCTAGCTGGCAAATGTTTCCCGTCAGATAAACTTTTATGGCTTCCAACATTCCTTCCGTATCACCCCTGTCTGAAACAAATGGCTATCACCTCTGCTTGGACAAATGGCTGTCTCTGGACATTATCTCCGGTGTCTCAGCCAGGGTCTTACGCAGGTTATAACAGAAGTAAGAAGTTTGCCCCTTTACTCAATTCATTGCTTACACAAACTGCTACACTCCTATTCTAACCTCATACACTACCATTCTACATTATGTCCTATTGCTATATAATGTGAGGGAGACTTTCTTAACCAAACCCTCAGGCTGGGAAAGACTCCTCTTCTTGCGTTCCTACAAGGTCAAATACAAAAGTCAGGCGCAAAGGCTTGCTTTCTGTTTCGTTGTCTATCTGGTGCTTACTTAAAGAAGTTCTGTCACAGGCTTCTTCAGGACTGTTAAACATAACACACATAGTTTATTGATCTTTAATTGTGTTTCCCCCCCAGGAATAAAAGCCGTGGCTTCCTCTTGTTCTTATCTGTATGAAGCTTGTTTGAAAAGGTGCTGCAATCTCACTGATGAAGGAGTCCTTGCTCTTGCACTCAATTGCCGGCTGCTGAAGATAATTGATTTAGGTGGATGCTTAAGTATTACTGATGTGTCCTTACATGCATTAGGGAAAAATTGCCAATTTTTGCAGTGTGTTGATTTTTCAGCTACTCAGGTAAATGAAATATAGACTTGAAACATATATATTATGTGGTGGCCCAGTGTATTTCCATGAGTAATCAAAAAAACGTAATTACTTTTGTTATTGTGGAGATTGGTGACCATTTTATGATTTGGGTGGTTAGATAATTATAACTTAGCATACTCCCCTTAATTATTTGAGTAACAAAGGTGAAAGGGGTATGTGTGACTAAAACACATGCTTGCTAAATGGGAGGCAAGTAAACTATCTAAAATGATTAATAAAGTTTAGAAGCTTCTTCTTCCATCATCTCCATTATGGGCTGTGTTTCTCTCTCCCTCTGCTTAGGTGTCTGACAATGGTGTGGTTGCACTTGTTAGTGGACCATGTGCCAAGAAATTAGAGGTAATTTAAAAATATCTATAAAGGTGGTAGTAACTAAACTTTATATTATCCTCAGGGTAAAAAAATTGTGTGGCACTGGAGGTTGAATCCAGAGGCATTCTACCTCTAAACTACACCCCGGCCCTTTTTAATTTTTGTTTTAAAATAGGATCTCGCAAGCCAGGCATGGTGGCGCACGCTTGTAATCCCCGCACTTGGGAGGCGGAGACAGGAGGATCTCACAGGTTCGAAGCCAGCCGCAGCTACTTAGTGAGGCTCTCGGCAACTTATGGAGACCCTGTTTTTAAATACAGTATAAAATAGGGCTGGGAGTATAGCTCAAAGGTAGAAAAGCCCCTGGGTTCCACCCCCAGTACCACACACACACAAAAAAAATAGGATCTTGCTAGGTTGAGGAGACTCTACTTAAGTTGCTGAGGCTGATCGTAAACCTGAAATCCTTCTGTCTTCGCCTTCTAAGTACTGGGATTATAGTTGTATGCCACCATGCCTGGGTCTAAAATTTATGTTTTAAACCTATCAGACCAATACCTTTTTTTTTTCATTACTGGAGATGGAACCCAAGAGCATTGTACCTCCGAGCTACACCCCCAGCCCTATTTTTTTTTTTTTTGAAGATTTAAAGAAGTTTATTAAAAAGATAGAAATACAGTCCGGGCGTGGTGGCGCACGCTTGTAATTCCCGCACTTGGGAGGCAGAGACAGGAAGATCACGCAGATTCGAAGCCAGCCGCGCGCACTGGCTTAGGAGACCCTGTTTCCAAATTTTAAAAAATGTAAAAATAGGTCTGGGAGTGTAGCCCAGAGGTAGAAGGGCTTCCAGGAACCCCAATACCACCAAAAAAAAAAAAGATAGAAATACAGAAGATAGTTACAGCCCCATGCCAGAATGGCATGGAGGGAGGTGGTTCAAGCCAATTCACCACCCCAAAGATACAGCATGTCCCAGCCCTATTTTTTATTCCTTTTTTTGAAACAGGGTCTCACTGAGTTGCAAAGGTCCTCACTAAGTAGCTGAGGCTGCCCACAAACCACGATCCTCCTTTCTCGACCTCCCAAATGCTAGGATTATAACCATGCACCAACACGCCTGGTTTTATTATCTTTTTGAAACAGGGTCTAAGTTGCGGAGAGCCTCACTAAGAAGCTGAGGCTGGACACAAACCTGTGATTCTCCTGTCTCAGCCTCCTAAGTACTGACAAGCATGCCCTACCATGCCAGGCTTATTCTCCACTTCTTTACTGTAACAAATAATATTGCAGTGGGCATTTTTATAAATTGTTTCCTTGTTCACATATAGAAGTTTCTCTATAGTTGGAGTTGCTGTGTTCTGGAATAGTCTTGTCTTCAGTTTTAAAAGATGCTGCTAGCCAGATGTGGTGGTGCACACTTGTAATCCCAGTACTTGGGAAGCTAAGACAGGAGGATCTTGGTTAGTGGATAGTCTCAGCTTCTTAGTGAGGCCCTTTGCAACTCAGTGAGACCCTATTTCAAAATAAAGAATAAAAAATAAGGCTGGGGTGTAGCTGGGAGGTAGAATGTCCCTAGGTTCCATACCTAGTAGCACCAAAAAAAAAAAAAAAAAAAAATAGGACTGGGGGTGTAGATCAGAGGTAGAATGCCCCTAGGTTCAATCCCTAGTACTGCAAAAAAAAAAAAAAAAAAAGTATTACTAATTTGGTTTATAAAACAGTTGGACTTAAGATGCATGACTGTAGGATACCAATTAAAAAGAAAAGACATTTAACATTTAAAGCTGCTTTACCTTCTAAATTAAGACTTAGGTTGGTGCTTTCTGATTGTTTGTTTGTTTTTTGCCATACTGGGGATGGAACCCACGAGTACTCTACCTCCGAGATACACCCCCTCCGAGCTACACCCCCAGCCCTATTTGTTTTATTTTATTTGTGGCACTGGGGATGGAACCCAGGGGCATTCTACCTCTGAGCTACACCCCCAGCCCTATTTTTTTAGTCTTTTTTATTTTGAAACAGGGTCTCACTGAGTTATGAGGACCTTGCTAAGTTAGCTGAGTCTGTCTACAAACCACGGTCCTCCAGTCTCTTCCTCCCAAATGCTGTGATTACAAGCTTGCGCCCCCACACCCGTCTCACAGGTGTTTTCTGTATAGTTGTTTTTGGTTTTGCAAGTAGAGATTTGATTCTCTTTGTTTTTGTTTTTTGTTTTTGTTTTTGTTTTTATTTTTTGGTGCTACTGGAGTTCCTGGAAGCCCTTCTACCTCCAGGCTACACTCCCAGACCTATTTTTTATATATATTTTTGGAAAAGGGTCTCTTACGCCAGCACGGCTGGCGATCCTCCTGTCTCCGCCTCCCAAGCGCGGGGATTACAAGTGTGCGCCACCACGCCTGGCCTAGAGATTTGATTCTTTTTGTATCAGAGTATTCTCCCAGACTTTTTCATACTGTTATTGTGGGTATATTTCTTTCTTTTGATTTGATTTTCTTTTTTAACAGGAAATTCATATGGGACACTGTGTGAATCTGACTGATGAGGCTGTAGAAGCAGTCCTTACTTACTGTCCTCAGATACGTATTTTACTCTTCCACGAATGTCCCCTCATAACAGGTTAGTATGATAGACTCCTCGTGCTAAATCCAGGCTTCATCTTTTATTAACTGTATGACGTTGCGTGCCATTATTCAATGTTCTCATCTATAAAATGGGTACAATGATGTTATCTATTCTATAGGCTTACTTATGATGATTACCTGTTAACTCTTTTTGTGGTACCTCCCACATAGAAAGAGTTCAATAAGCCAGGCATGATGGCACACAGGCCAGGGCAGGAGGATCACGGGTTCAGGGTCAGCCTAAGCATCTTAGTGAGACCCTGAGCAAATCAGCAAGACCGTGTGTGTGTGTGTGTGTGTGTGTGTGTGTGTGTGTGTGTGTGTGTGTGTAACTGGGGATTGAACCCAGGGGCATTCTACCTCCTACACCCCCAGCCATATTTTGTATTCGTGTGTGTGTGTGTGTGTGTGTGTGTGTGTGTGTGGTGCTAGGAGTGGGACCTAGGGGCTTTCTACTTCTGGGATACACTTCCAGACCTTTTTTATACTTTATTTGAAACAGGGTCTCACTAAGTTCCTGAGAGCCTCACTGAGTAGCTGAGGCTGGCTTCGAACCTGTGCAATCCTCTTTTCTCAGCCTCCCAAGCATGGGGATTACAAGCGTGTGCCACCACACCCAGCATATTTTGTATTCTTTATTTTGAAATAGGGGCTCATTGAGTTGTGGAGAGCCACACTAAGTGGCTGAGGCTGGCTGCAAACTTGCGATCCTCCTGTCTCAGCCTCCCAAGTACTGAGATTACAAACCTGCACCACTACTCCCAGCTTAGCAAGACCCTATTTCAAAATAAAACATAAAATGGGCTGGGAATATAGCTCAGCAGTGAATTCCTCTTGGTTCAATCCCCAGTACCAAAAAAAAAAAAGATAAAACAAACAAAAAGAACATGGTGGTGCACATTTGTAATCCCAGTACTCAGGAGTCTGAGACAGAAGGATTGCAGGTTTGAAGCCAGACTCAGCATCTTAGAGAGGCTCTCAGCAACTTAGTGAGACCATTTCTAAATAAAATATGAAATAGGTCTGGGGGTATAGCCCAGAGGCAGAAGGCCCCTGGGTTCCATCCCCAGTACCACGCATACACACACACACACACACACACACACACACACACACACACACACACAAAGAATGACCTCTTAATGAACAATTATGGAAAGACTAAGAGATACAAAAAAAAATATTAATTGACCTTAAAAGCCATGCGTAAGGCAGGTGTGGTATCACATGCCTATAATCTCAGTACTTGAGAGGCTGAGACATCAGGATCACAGGTTCAAGGACAGCCTCAGCAAATAGTGAGACTCTCATCAACCTAATAGACCCTGTTTCAAAATAAAAATAAAATATTGGGGTATAGCTCAGGGGTAGAATGCCCCTGTGTTTAATCCCCAGTACCACACAGACAAAAAAAAAAAATAATCATGCTTGTTCACCATCCAAGTTAAAATACCATTATAGGAAAATGTTGAGATATATTTAGAAGTATTTCATTAACAAAAGTATAATTGCAATAATAAATATTGAGATACCTCAAAGAAAAGCCATTTCCCTGCCTGTGGTCAATTAAAGATTACTTATTTCTCTTTCTACAAAAAGCAAAAAAAGCTTTCAAAGTATTCTGATTTAGAGGTCCTAAAGAACTAAAATGAGGCTGGGCGAGGTGGCACACAAATGCAATCCCAGTTATTTAGGAGGCTAAGACAAGAGGATTGCAAGTTCAAGGCCAGTCTGGATAACTTAGCAAGACCCTGTGTCAAAAAAGTAAAAGGCCGGGCATGGTGGTGCACACTTGTAATCCTAGCATTCGAGAGGCAGAGATAGGAGGATCGCGGTTCATGGCCAGCCTCAGCTACTTAGTGAGGCCCTTTGCAACTCAGTGAGAACTTGTTTCAAAATAAAGAAAAAATTAATAGGGCTGGGGGTGTAGTTCAGAGGTAGAATCCCCTAGGTTCCCCCCACCAGTACCATAAAAAATAGGAAGGTAGGAAGGAAGGAAGGAAGGAAGGAAGGAAGGAAGGAAGGAAGGGAAGGAGGAAGGGAGGGGAAGCCGAGCAGGTTCACAGCTAGCCTCAGCTACTTAGACCCTGTTTCAAAATAAGAAGTAAAACAGACAGTACTTGAGAGGCTGAGACAGGAGGATCTTGGACAATTTCAGCTACTTAGGCTCTCTGCAATTTAGTGAGACCTTATTTCAAAATAAAGAATAAAAAAATAGGGCTGGGAGTGTAGCTCAGAGGTAGCATGCCCCTAGGTTCAATCCCTAGCACCAAGAAAAAAAAGGAAGAAAAAGGACTGGAGCTGGGCGTGGTGGCTCACGCTTGTAATCCCCACGCTTGGGAGGCTGAGACAGGAGGTTCCAAGCCAGCCTTGCTGGCTTAGGAGACCCTGTTTCCAAATAAAAATATAAAAAAATAGGTGTCTGGGAGTGTAACCCGGAGGTAGAAGGGTTTCCAGGAACCCCAGTACCACCGAAAAAGAAAGAAAGAAAAAGGGCTGGGAATGTAACTCAGTAGTAGAGATCCCTGGATTTAATCCCCAGCACTACAAAATAAATAGATGCTGCCAGCACCAAATTCAAATTTTATAGATCCAGTTGTTTAAAAATAGCCTAAATAAGCATATGTTTAGCTGTCTACAAGCTGCCTGCTTTACAGACCCTGCAAAGTACACCTATATACTACTCAGGGATAAAAATGAAAAGAACGTGGTGGTGCATACTTGAAAACTCAATTCTTGGGAGGCTGAGACAGGAGGATGGTCTGTTCAGTTTGTGGGCAACCTCAGCAAGGCCCTCTGAAACTTAGTGAGACCCTGTTTCAAATAAGGAAAGGGCTGGGGGTGTAGCATGGGGGTAGAATGCCGTTGGGTTCAATCCCCAGCATCACAAAAAATAAATAAATGAAATGAAATGAAAGACTCCAAGCCACTGCTGCCTGTTGGAGTGCTCTAGCCCAGAGACTCCCCACATCTGAAACAGCAGCATGGCACAAAAACTGTCTTCAGAGCTCCAGGAATTTCCTTACACCCCTCCCCTTCTGTGAAGTAACTCTCTGGAAGGGCTGCTTTGGAAGGCCTTCTGCATGAGGGACCTAGCAAAGTGCTGCCCAAATGAAGCATATAGTGTTCCACTGCCACCCAGTGGGCACACTTTTTCTTAGTGCACTCCAGTTCTTTATAGTAATAGAGTATGGCACTCCAGGTATAGTGTAAAACAAGAAAGAAGTCTGGTAGCCAGGTGTGGTAGGTAGTGCAGACCTGCAATCCCAGTAGGTGGGAGGCTGAGAGGAGGATCAGGTTCCAGGACAGCTTCAGCAAGTAGTGAGACTCATCAACCTAGCAAGACCCTGTCTCAAAATCAAAATAAAATAGGGCTGGGAAAGTAGTTTTGAAAATGTAACATACTGCTATAATGAATATTAACTTATCCAACTCTCTAAGAAATACTATAGCTAAGAAACTTGTTTAATTTTGTTATTCAAGCAGTTCCCAGTTCTTAGCACAGAACACTTTTTTATTGATCTATCCAACTCATAGGAAAGTAAGATAGATTTATTTATTTATTTATTTATTTATTTATTTATTTATTTATTTATTTTGTGGTACTTTGGATTGAGCCCAGGGGCATTCTACTTCCAAGCTACAGACCCTGTTTCAAAATAAAAAATATTAGAGTCAGTATGTTGGTGCATGCTTGCAATTTTAGTACTTGGGAGCCTCGATCACTGAACAGCATCTGCAGCCTTTTTTTTTTTTTTAAATCTGGGTCTCACGCTGGGCGTGGTGGCGCACGCTTGTAATCCCCGCGCTTGGGAGGCGGAGACAGGAGGATCGCACAGGTTCGAAGCCAGCCCCGCTGGTTTAGGAGACCCTGTTTCCAAAAAAAATTTTTTTAAGTATAAAATAGGTCTGGGAGTGTAGCCCGGAGGTAGAAGGACTTCCAGGAACCCCAGTACCACCAAAAAAAAAAAAAAAAAAAAAATCTGGGTCTCCCTAAGTTGCCTAGGCTAGCCTCAAATTTATGATTCTTCCGCCTCAGGCTCCCCAGCAGCTGGATTACAGGTGTGCACCACTGAGCCCAGCTCTAGTTCCTTCTATTCTTGGTGCCCCAGATGCCTTTGTCATGAATCTTTGAAAAAGATTCTATCTGTATAGTCATAGATTTTTAGAGAAATGGGCAATGGTTCCTTAGCAGTCATTATCTGTACAACTCTTGCATCTTAAAGAGGGAACAGAGAGCCGGGCATGGTAGCACACGCTCCACCAGAGTCTAAATTTCTATAAAGTATTCTGCCATGGGGATCATGAAATACTTAGAGGCCCCACAATTTCTCCCTGTAGAATAATAAACTCACAGGTATAGAACTGGGCACTCAGCATTCAAGAGGCTAAGACCAAAAGAATTGTAGTTTGCAGACAGCCTCAGCTACTTAGTGAGGCCCTTTGCAACTCAGTAAGACCCTGTTTTAAAATAAAGAACAAAAAATAGGGCTGGGGGTGTAGCTTGGAGGTAGAATGCCCCTGAGTTCCATCCCCAGTACCGCAGAAATTAAATAAAATAAAGTGGGAACAGAGGTACAACATTAAGTGTCCTGTTCCAGATCTTAGAACTAGTTAATAGAACTGGAATCAAGTCACCAGATCCACAGTCTATAATTCTTTTTGCAAAATAGCAGTTTTCTGAAGCTTTGGGTAAAGTGTCTTAACTGTTATCAGGAAAGGGAAGAAAATAAGAGGACAACATCAAGCCTACAATATCAAGCCTAAGTAGTATAATTGGTATAAATGACCTTTTATCTCTTTCAGTCCAGAGTTTAAACTTCTATAAAGTGTTGTGCCACAGGATCATGAAAAACTTAGAGGCCCCACAGTTTCTCCCTGTAGAATAATAAGCTCACAGGCATAGAGCTGGGCATGGCGGTGCACGCCTATAATCCCAGTATTTAGGAGGCTGAAACTGGAGGAGGCAGTTCGCAGTCTGCTTCAGCAACTTATTAAGGCTCAGTGAGACCCTGTTTCAAAATAAAAAATAAAATAGAGGCCGGGCTTAGTGGTACACGCTTATAATCCCCGCGCTTAGGAGGCGGAGACAGGAGGATCGCGCAGGTTTGAAGCCAGCTGTGCTGGCTTAAAAGACCGTTTCCAAGTAAAATATAAAATAGGTCTGGGAGTGTAGCCTGGAGGTAGAAGGGTTCCATCCCCAGTACCACCAAAATAAATTAATTAATTAATTAATTAATTAAATAGGGTAGAAACATAGCTCAGAGGTAGAACAGCCCTGGCTTCAATCTCCAGTAACACTAAATAAATAAATATATAGATTATATATATATATATAGATAGATAGATTTTATATATATATATTTATATATATATACAAATAACAAATGAATAAACTCATAGGCATAGACTATTACTACTACATAAACTCAGAGCCCTAAGTGTGCTATATTTTCATAAGAAGCTGCCTAAGCAGGCTATAATATAATACTGCCATCTAGTATTTAAAAAAAAATTATGTGGTACTAGGGACAAAACCCAAGGGAATTCTACCTCTGAGCTACACCCCCGGCCCTATTTTATTCTTTATTTTGAAACAGAGTCTCACTAAATTGCAGAGGGTCTTACAAGCCGCTGGGGCTGGCTATGAACCTACGATCCTCCTATCTCAGTCTTCCAAGTACTGGGATTATAACCATGTACCACCACACTCAGCTTTAAAATTTTAAAATACATTAAAACATAGTATTAGAAGGAAAAGAAAGTATCTTCCTGTTATGTGTAATAATAAATTCCTACAAAAGAGTGAGAAATGTAGTCAGAAGACAAATGTTAATATGTAATATTTACTAGTAAGTTCAAAACTAGGAAAAATGCCAAAATACTCCTAGAAAAATGCCAGGTGTGGTGGCTCATGCTTGAAATCCAGCATTTGGGAGGCTGAGACAGTCTCAGCTACTACTTAGTGAGGCCATTTGCAACTCATTGAGACTCAGTTTCAAAATAAAGAATAAAAAATAGGGCTGGGGGTATAGCTCCTAAGTAGAATGCCCCTGGGTTCCATGCCAAGTACCACAAAAAAAAAAATACTCCTAGAAATGCCACCTTTATCCAAATTGGGAGATGTAAGTCTCCAATTTTGTTTCTTTTCAAAATTTTATTGATGAGCGGGGTATGGTGGCGCACGCTTATAATCCCAGCACTTGGGAGGCTGAGACAGGAGGATCCCGCAGGTTCGAAGCCAGCCTCAGCTACTTAGTAACACTTTCCACAACTTAATGAGACCATGTCTCAAATAATAAAGCCACGCACACTTGTAATCCCAGTACTTGGGAGGCTGAGACAGGAAGATCAGGGTTTGCAGCCAGCTTCTGATACTTTGTGAGGCGCTCCACATCAAAATAAAAAAAATAAAAAATAGGACTGGGGTGAAGCTAGGAGGTAGAATGACCCTGGTTCCATCCCCAGTACCGCTAAATCAAGCAAGCAAGCAAGCAAGCCAGGTGTGGTGGCGCACGCTTGTAATCCCAGTACTTGGGAGGCTGAGACAGGAGGATCGCACAGGTTCAAAGCCAGCCTCAGCTACTTAGTAAGGCTCTCAGCAGCTTAGTGAGACCCCGTTTCCAAATAAAATATAAAATAGGCTTTTTTTTTTTTTTATCAGTTCTGAAGATTGAACTCAGGGGCACTTTACCTTCAAGCTAAATCCTGAGCCCTATTTTCATTTTTTATTTTGAAACAGGGTCTCACTAAGTTGTGGAGGTCTTCGTAAGTGGCTGCCAACTTGCAATCCTCCTGTCTCAGCCTCCCAAGTACTGGAATTGCAAGTGTGTGCCACCATGCCAGCTTGTTTAAGCCTTTAAATAACTCTAAGAAGCTGGGCAATGTGGTACACACTTGTAATCCCAGGACTTGGAAGGCTGAGACAGGAGGATCGTAGGTTCAAGATTAGCCCCAGCAATTTAGTGAGACCCTCAGCAACTTAGTGAGACCCTATTTCAAAATAAAAATAAAATAGGGCTAGAGGTATAGCTGAGAGGTAGAGTGCCCCTGGGTTCCATCCCCAGTACAGCAAATAATTAATTGATTAATTTAAAAAATAGGGCTGGGGGTTTAGCTAAGAGGTAGAATGCCCCTGAGTTCAATCCCCAGTACCATCAAATAAATAAATAACTCTAAGAGATATAATTATCATTATCACCAGTTTAATTTTGTGTGTGGAGGGGGGGGTACTGGGGTTCCTGGAAACCCTTCTACCTCTGGGCTACACTCCCAGATCTATTTTTATACTTTTTTATTTGGAAACAGGGTCTCTTAAGCCAGCAAGGCTGGCTTTGAACCTGCGCGATCCTCCTGTCTCAGCCTCCCAAGCGCGGGAATTACAAGCGTGCACCACCACGCCCAGCAGTATCCCCAGTCTAAACATGAAGAAATATATTCTTTAACTAGCTCGGCATGATGGCACAGGCCATAATCCTAGTAGTCAGAAGGCAGAGACAAGAAGATCACAGATTCCAAGATAGCCTCACAAATGTTTTAAAAAACAAAAACAAAACAAAAAAGGGATGGGAGTATAGCTCAGAGGTCGAAGTCCCAAATACCACAAAAAAAAAATTTTTTTTGGTGGTACTGGGGGTGGAACCCAGAGGCTTTCTACCTCCTGGCTATGCTCCCAGACCTATTTTACATTTTATTTGGAAACAGGGTCTCACTAAGTTCCTGAGAGCCTCACTAAGTAGCTGAGGCTGGCTTCGAACCTGCGCGATCCTCCTGTCTCAGCCTCCCAAGCGCGGGGATTACAAGCGTGCACCACCACGCCCGGCTTCACAGAAAATTTTAAAAATATACATATATTTGACTATTGTGAATTAATATACTGTCATTATTTTCTTTTACAGACCATTCACGAGAATTCTTGAATCAATCTGTAGGTCCAAACAAACTAAAGCAAGTGACATGGACTGTTTATTGATGCTTATTGAAGCTTATCAAAACTGAAACATTAACAGTACTACTTTCCCAGGAAGTAGTCTCCAGATACTTACCTCCACAATTCAACATTATTATTTTCTTGTCTTATGTAAGCTATAACTCTCAGAAAATCAGCTAATATATACACGTTTGTACTTTGAAGTTAACCAGACTCTTAAAATATTTAATATTGTTATTATTCACTATTTGCGTGATAGTTATTGTTTTTGAATAGTAATCCTAATATGTACTCTGTCTATATGGAGGGATGAGTTTTGTTTCTTAAGTAACAAAAGTTTAAACTGTTTCCCCTTGTGATTTCCTTCTCCTATGTAGATATTTGAGCTATTAAAATAAATTTACTGAAATGGATGAACTTTAGAATTTTTTTTGGGGGGGTGGAGAGGAATACCAGAGACTGAACTCAGAGGCACTCTACCTCCAAGCTATACCCCCAGCTGATTTTATTTCTTATTTG
The DNA here is from genome assembly GCF_963383645.1 of Muscardinus avellanarius. Taxonomy (NCBI): domain Eukaryota; kingdom Metazoa; phylum Chordata; class Mammalia; order Rodentia; family Gliridae; genus Muscardinus; species Muscardinus avellanarius. Next base: position 86,280,274 of record NC_137797.1, read on the forward strand.
GAAACAGGGACTCATTAGGTTGCTGAGGGCCTCTCTTAAGTTGTGAAGGATGGCCTTGAACCTGTGATCTTCCTGTCTCAGCCTCTCAAGTACTGGGATTACAAGTGTGTGCCACATGCCCAGTTTAAGAGAATTCTAAGTAAAGGCATTTCTAACAGTACATGAGTCAAGCATGATGGCACATGTTTGTAATTTCAGCATTCAGGAGGCTGAGACAGGAGGATTGTGGTTCACGGATAGCCTCAGCTACTTAGTGAGGCCGTTTGCAACTCAGTGAGACCCTGTTTCAAAATGAAAAAAATAGGACTGGAGTCGGGTGTAGAGGCACACTCTTGTAATCCCAACATTTGGGAGGCTGAGACAGAATGATCATGGTTCGCAAACACCCTCAGTTACTTTAGTGAAGCCCTTTGCAACCCAGTGAGATGCTGTTTCAAGATAAAGAATAAAAAATAGGGCTGGGGTTATAGCTTAGAGGTAGAATGCCCCTAAATTCAGTCTCTAGTACTGAAAAAAAAAAATAGGGCTGAAGGTGTTAGCTCGATGGTAGAATGCGCCTGGGTTCCATCCCCAGTATCACAATAATATATAATATATATTATAAATTAACAAATAAAGCTATATTTACCTTCCTGGCTATTTTCTGGCTCTTATTGAGGCAGGGCAGAGGCCCTGGGTGTCGCAGACTAAACTCAGTCGGGTCGTAATTGTCCGCTCCCGGTCAAATCCTCAGAAAGATGGGGCAAAAGGCAGGTGAAGTTCTGCAGAAACTTATCTGCAGCGATTCTTTCCCCTCTATGAATTCCTTAAGTTTTTAGGTACAATGCTTTGGAAAGAACCTGAGGTGGACAAAGGCTTCTTGAGCCAATGACACTTTATTACAGAAACCCCGAAAAATTTATACCCTTCACCAGTAAAGTTAATAATAAGAGAAAAGGGAGTGAATGCAATCACTGTGAAATAATAATGAATGACATGTAAACAAAGGTAATAAAACTAGTCCTTCAGCTGGCTGTTGATCTTCGAGAGATTAACTCCTGATCCTCTCCAAGGTCTTGCAGATAAGCAGTTCCAGGAGGCGACCTCCCAGGAGAAACAGGCATGCCCAAGGCTTGGGGGCTTCTCGGAGAATCTTCTTTAACTTTCTTGGAGCTTTCCATCTTTTGGGCTCAGTTCATATAGCAAGTGTGGGGAGATGTGGTGATTCAGGTGGATGTGATAGGGTTTCTTCAGGTGTTGGCATCTTATCTTCTAAATCTGAAAGCTTAAGCAAACTCACAACACAGTTTGGCAGACAAAATACCACAAACAACACCACAAAGTTCTTGGATTTAATTGTCAGATGTATTTCCTTAACTGCTGAGCACTCTTCTTTAGACAACAAGCCTATTAAAAGCCTATCCATCTTTAATAATCCATTTCCCTGTCACAAACTCTCTGCAACCTGCTTCTAACTTTCTAATTCCTTTCTTTCCCAGTTGGGACTTTCTTATGATAAGCTCTTCTTCATGCAAAAATGCTTTTCTTACTCTTACGGTATTTCCTTTCCTTCATACATATATATTTAGAACGTCTGTCCTTTATTTTGTCATATCCATTCCTAACCATGCGGCCAGTCTCTCTGTCTCCAGGGATGCTCACACTGGGCGTAAAAGTCAACAATCTTTCTCCTTGGCTCTATTGTATTTGGGCAACTAAGTTGTTCATCAACTAAATTGCTTCGAAGTCACACACAAAGTTTTATCTTCTCTGTCTCTAGGCAGGATCTCAAGGGTAAACAGAGTTAGCTTACCGGAGTTAATGGCTTAACCTAAGTTAGTGATAGGAATGAGGGGGAGTTAATGGCTTAACCTAAATTAGTGATAGGAATGAGGGTCGGAGACCCTTTGTGATTGCTGCAGCTGGAATGCTTATCACAGCATCTGAGTTCTGGCCAGTTTTTCATTATTATTGAGCAAAGCCAAGGGCGTTTAGACAAATTATTAGAGAATTTATTTTCACGGACTCAATCTCTTTCATAGTCCTGGTCTCACATCACCGGAGCAATTCACGTAGAGAGTTAAAAGGAATCATTACCAAGAAAATAATAGTCATGAAGGGTATCTAAAAGTGGGGGGTACTTTGGCCAGAGACGACACCTTCTTCTCGGGGCTTGTTGCCGATTAACTATGTGGAGTGGGGTCTCAACACATAGATGCCGAGGCAGCAGGCAGTCTTGGCACCTGGGAAGTGGAAGAATTAAAGCATCCACCTGCATCCCCCTTTCTGTGAGGTTGTGAGAGGTGAACAGGGAGGTGAGACTGCTGGGCACAGGGAATCAGGCCCTGGCCAGCCCACAGGTAATCATTCCAATTAAGGATCAAAGCTGTGCAAAACTCATTGGTCCCCAAAACTCAATTCTGACCAATCCTAAAAGAAAAGATAGAAAACCTCAAGAAGGTTTAAAATCCCACTCCCCAAGGGCTTCAAGGTCACTCTCTTTCTAGGACCCCCCCTTGGGGGGGGCTGCTTTGTCCTCTATCTTTCCCTAACTTAAACTTTCCTATTCCTATACCCTTTGCTAAGTCCTTGGACTTTATTCTTTGATATCCACTGGATAAGGACCCTAATAAGAGGAGACACCCCTGTTTTATTACCTTCATGAAGTATTTAAGTGCCCATTTTCTAAAAGCAGAGGTAAATGAACTTTTCACAGAATTTACATATGTCCTTGTTTCACTAACCTGCTTAAATGTCATAATTTATGACATTAAACCTTAGCCATTTATCATATTATTATTACTGAAGGCCCTCCCTCAAACACTTATGTAATTGACTTGTTTTTTTGTTTTTTGTTTTTTGTTTTCAGTAACAGGGATGGAACCCAGGGGCATTCTACCTCGAAGCTACACCCCCAGCCCTATTTTTTAATAACTAAAGTTCATAGTTTAACTAGGGTTCTTTGTATTGTACATTTTATGAGTTTTTTGTGCTTTATTTTTTATTTTTTATTGGTGTATTGTATTCATACATCATAATGAGGTAAAAAACTTGTGTGGACATACATGTACACTTCACCCATTTAGTCACTACCCAATTCCCACCCCATCCTCCTTCCCTTGCTTGGCTTAGTGCTTGACTTTGATATGTTTAAGTACATTGTGTGCTTTAGAGAATTTTCTTCTTCCTCCATCCCATCCCTTCATTTAGGTTGTCTTGTTTGCTCCTCTATAGGATTTCCTTTTTCATCTAGAGTTCCTCCTATGACCTTAGCTTTCACATATTAGGGAAAGCATCTGATTTCTTATTTTTTTGTGACTGACTAATCTCGCTTAGCATAATGTCCTCCAGTTCCATCCATTTCCCTGAAAATGATGTAATTGTGTTTTTTTTTTTTAATGGCTGAGTAAAATTCCATTGTGTACATATCCCACAGTTTTGTAAGCCATTCATCTGGTGATAGACATCGTAGCTAGTTCCATAGTTTGGCTATGGTAAATTGTACAGCTATGAACATAGATACACATGCATTGGTTTGGTAGTTTGGTTTCCTTTCTTTTGTTTAGATACCCAGAAGTGGTATTGCTGGATCAAATGGTAGATTTGTTCCCATTCTTCTGAGTTTTGGACCTCTGCCCTCCTCTTCAAGGAGCTTCAAGGTCTCTGGTTTAATTTCCAAGTCTTTGATCCATCTTGAATTGACTCTGATATTGTGGGGTTGTGGGAGCTTATTGCTCCATTGTTGTTCCTCCTTCCCATGATTTCAGAAGTTTGTGCCTTCTCTGTGTTCTTCTCTAGGTCACCATGACTTCACTTATGAGGCTCTAGATCTCTGAAGTTTGTGGTAAAGTTAGCTGCCACTACTCCTTTACTGGGTTGTATTGCAAAGTCTCAGACCCAGGGAGTTAGTCAAGGCCGCGCAAGACCTCAGCGGCGCTGGGCTGGGCTTTCTCCTGTAGGGGCCACACTTTAATTTACGGTTGTTGTGAGCACTGATCTGGAGCTGTGGCGGACATGATGAACTCACCCCCGCTGCTGGCAATATGGCGCTGCCGCCACACCCTCGGCTGTGAGGCTGGTGTATTTCTTTTCTGGTTTTGAGCTCCGTTCTGAACCCCTGGAGGGCATGATGAGCTTGGCTCACTGAAAGTTCTTGAAGAACTTGACGTTCTTTGCACTGAAAGAACTGCTAAATTACACCTGAATGATCTGCAGCTGCTCACTTTAGCTCCTTTTTACTTTTTCCTCTCTGGAGCCTGGTGTGTGTGAGGCAAGATGGCGTCCGCCGCCACAATATGGGTTGGTTTATTTCCTGGTATCTGGCTGTTCCTCTAGTCTTCTTTTTCTCTGTCCCTTGTATTTATAGTTTTTATTTCTCTGCTAATAGTGTTTTCTAGCTATGTAAAGTGCTGATTTTGTGGCAATAGAGATTGAGTGTTAGCAGGACTCATAAACACTGTTTTTCTCAGTCACCATCTTCCCGGAAGTCCCTATTTTTTATTCTTTATTTTGAAACAGGGTCTCACTGAGTTGTAAAGGGCTTCACTAAGTACCTGAGGCTGGTCGCAAACCATGATCCTCCTGTCCCAGACTCCCAAATGCTGAGATTACACACATGCACCACCACGCACAGTATAATTGACTTTTATAGCTATTCTTCCCAGCCACATGTTATTCATCTATAAATTCACTTCCATAGCAAAATTATATTCAGAAATGTATAAAACTGAGTAAATATTTTTTACTTATTTACTTTTTAATAAATTTGTATTGGTGCATTGTAGTCATACATCTTAATGGGTTAAAAAACTTGTGGAGATATACATGCATACATCACCCAATCAACACTTACCCAATCCCTAACCCCTTCCCTCCCTCTCCCTCCTACCCATGCTTGGTTTCCTGATTGACTTTGATATGTTTAAGTACATCAATACATGTTATTCATCACATAAATAGAACTGAGAACAAAAACCACATAATCATATCAATAGATGCTGAAAAGGCGTTTGACAAAATCCAACACCCGTTCATGTAAAAAACACTGCAGAAAATTGGAATAGAATGAATGTATTTCAACATCATTAAGGCAATATACAATAAATCCAAAGCCAACACCATATTGAATGGGGAAAAACTGCAAGAATTTCCTCTAAAATCAGGAACAAGACAAGGATGCCCACTATCACCACTCTTTTTCAATATAGTCCTCGAGACTCTTGCCACAGCAATAAGACAAGAGAAGGATATCAAGGGAATTCAAATAGAGAGGAATTAAAACTAACCATTTTTGCTGATGACATGATCCTTTATCTAGAAGACCCAAAGTCAACCAAAAGACTACTGCAGCTGATTAATCAATTCAGCAAAGTTTCAGGATACAAAATCAATCTAAAGAAATTGGTTGCTTTTCTGTATGCCAACAATGAATCCACAATGAAAGAAAGAATATAATTCCATTTATAATAACCTCAAAAGCAATAAAATACCTAGAAATAAACCTAACCAAGATGTAAAAGACCTCTACAATGAAAACTATAAAACATTAAAGAAAGTAATTGAAGAAGACTTTGTAAGATGGAAATATCTCCCGTGCTCATGTATAGGCAGAATAAATATCATCAAAATGGCCATTCTGCTAAAAGTAATCAACAGATTCAATGCAATTCCTACAAAATACCAATGACATTCTTTATAGACCTAGAAAAATCCATCATGAATTTTATATGGAAAAATAAAAGACCCAGAATAGCCAAAGCAATTCTCAGCAATAACCATGCAGGAGGCATCACAATCCCTGACTTCAAATTATACTACAGAGCAATAGTAGTAAAAACAACATGTTATTGTTTGGTTTTGTTTGTTTGTTTGTTTTTTGGTGGTACTGGGGATGAAACCCAGGGTCTTCTACCTCTGGGCTATACTCCCAGACCTATTTTATATTTTTTATTTGGAAACAGGGTCTCTTAAGCCAGGAGAGGCTGGCTTCGAACCTGCACGATCCTGTCTCAGCCTCCCAAGCGCAGGGATTACAAGTGTTGCGCCACCACGCCTGGCTAAAACAGCATGTTATTGACACAACAACAGGCATACAGACCAATAAAACAGAATAGAAGATACAGAAACAAACCCACAAATTTATAGTCACTTGATCTTTGACAAAGGGGCCAAACTCATACGCTGGAGAAAAGATAGCCTTTTCAATAAATGGTGTTGGGAGAACTGGCTATCCATTTGTAGAAAGAAGGAACTAAATCCTTACCTCTCACCATGCACAAGAATCAACTCGAGATGGATCAAAGACTTAGAAATTAGACCAGAGACTGTGAAGTTATTAGAGGAGGCCATAGGCTCAACTTCAACATATAAGCACAGGCAGTAACTTTCTCACCAAGACCTCCAAAGTGCAGGAAATTAAAACAAGAATTAACAAGTGGGATGGCATCAAACTAAAATGTTTCTGTTCATTAAAACCATCAGGAACCCAAAGAGAAAGCCTACAGAATGGGATGAGCTCTTTACCAGCCACCACTCTGATAGAGAGCTAATATCCAGAATATACAAAGAGCTCAAAAGACTACACCAGCAAAACAAATACCCAATCAAGAAATGGGCAACTGAATTGAATAGACACTTCACAAAAGAAGAGGTACAAATGGCCAATAGATATATGAAAAATGTTCAACATCATTAGCTATCTGGGAGATGCAAATCAAAAATATGCTGAGATTCCATCTAACTCCAATCAGAGTGACAAGCATAAAGAAGTAAAAAAAAAACTACAAATACTGGCGAAGATATAGGAAAAGAGGAACTCTTTTACACTGTTGGTGGGAGTGCAAACTAGTTCAGCCACTATGAAGATCATTGTGAAACCAACCTAGGTCTCCATCAACAGATAAATGGATTGCAAAATTATGGGAAATACAATGGAATTCTACTCAGCAATAAAGAAGAACAAAATTATGTCATTCACAAGAAGATTGAAAGTCCTGGAAAACATTATGTTAAGTGAGATCAGTCAAACACAGAAAAAGAAGGGACATATGTTTTCTCCACTATGCCCAAACTAGGGAGTATTGGGGATACCAGAGGGACTCCAGATAATGGAGAGGTAACCTCAGCAAAGCTAGAATGGAAGGGTAAGAGAGGAAGAAGGCTTGATTAATGGAGGTTGATTAATGGAGAAGCTACATTCAAATATGTGTAAAAGTATGAATATAGCATGGTCAACCTGGACACTCATTGTTGGGAGGGGGGAAATGGGAAATGGGGGAGAGGGCACCAAGCACTGTCTGAATGTATGCCACTTTCAAAATGATCCACATAAAATAATAATGGTATGTTTATGTATATGTATTGTCATTACATCAATAGTACATATGTATATATGCGTAAGATGGGTAAGGCCTATTCTATAAATTTTTTCTGAAGACAAATTTAATAAAATTTAATATTGACTATGAAATCAAGTCAATAGCTTTTTTCCCAACTTGTAGAAATTAGTTTTAATATCTAAAATGAGAGATTCTATTTTTTTTTATGGTACTGGGGTTCCTGGGAACCCTTCTACCTCCGGGATACACTTCCAGACCTATTTTATATTTATTTGGAAACAGGGTTTCCTAAGCCAGAGAGGCCTTGAACCTGCGTGATCCTCCTGTCTCTGTCTCCCAAGCGCTGGGATTACAAGCATGCACTACCATGCCCAGCAGAGATTTTTTTTTTTTTATACTAGAGATTGAACCCAGGGACATTCTGCCTCTGAGCTACACCCCAGCCCTTTTTATTTTCTTTTTAATTTTGAAACAGAATCTCACTAAGTTGCTGAGGGTGACCAGGAAATGGCAATCCTTCTGTCTCAGCCTCCCAGGTTTGAGGCAATTTAGTGAGATCCTCAGCAATGTAGGAGACCCTGTTTCAAAATAATAAAAAGATAAGCCAGGCAGGGTTGTGCACGCTTGTAATCCCAGCATTTGGGAGGCTGAGACAGGAGGATGCAGTTCACAGACAGCCTCAGCTACTTATAGTGAGGCCCTTTGCAACAAAGTGAGGCCCTGTTTCAAAATAAAGAATAAAAATTAGGGCTGGAAGTGTAGCTCAGAAGTAGAATGTCCCTGGGTTCCATCCCCAGTATTAAAAAAAAAAAAATTAGAAAATGAAGCTAGGTTGCCAGGCATGGTGACACATGCTTGTAATCCCAGTACTTGGGAGCTGAGACAGGAGGTTCACAGGTTGGAGAACATCCTCAGCAAGTAGTGAGATTCTCATCAATCTAGGGAGACCCTATTTTTTAAAAATAGGGCTGGGAGTGTAGCTCAGAGGTAGAATGCCTCTTGGGCTCCATCCCCAGTGTTACTGTTGTAATGGCACTGTGGGCTTTTCTTCTATTCAACTAAAATTTGTTGAATAGGGAAATTAAAACTAATAGACAGGGACGCCAGGCGTGGTGGCCCATGCTTGTAATCCCAGCATTTGGGAGGCTGAGACAGGAGGATCATGGTTTGCGGACAGCCTCAGTTGCTTAGTGAGATAGAATTGCCAAGGTCCGGCCTTGGCCAGTCCAGGGATCTTGAAGGAGATGTAAGGTTGGCCAAATTAAAGAATGAGAGACACCATGCTTAGTAGTAAAGGGTAGGAATCTCTGCCTATCCCCTAGAATATACTTTATTTATACATGAATCTAACAAATTACAGCAAGCCACATCATATGTATTTTGTTTTTCATTTAGTTTTTCTTTTTTCTTTTTTTTTTGTGAACCCAGGAGTATTCAACCTCCGAGCTACACACCCTTGCCCTATTTTCTATTCTTTATTTTGAAACCAGGTCTCACTGAGTTGCAAAGGGCCTCACTAAGTAGCTGAGGCTATCCGCAAACTGCAATCCTCTGGTCTCAGCCTCCCAAATTCTGGGATTACAAGCGTGTGCCACCACACCCGGCTTCATTTAGTTTTTCAAAGCCACATTATACATACATTGTTTTTCATTTAATTTTTCATTAACCTGAATTCTACATAGCAGGCACACCTCAAAGCCCCCTATTTTTTTCTTTGTTTTTTTTTTTTATTTGTACTGGATTGACCTACAAAACTTACTACTACTCTACATCACACATAATAAACTTTTAACTTATCCTATCCTCTATCTTAACTACTAAGTGTTAGACTTACTGTCTCCACTTCTAAAATTAACTGATAATTTTATCTGCTATTTTGACCACTAGGTATTCTATTAACTTATTTTGACCCAACCACCAAACCCACACTGAACTTATTCTATTTCTCTAACATACAATGTGCTCACCTAATTTTTATAATACCTATTAAATTCTTTTATGCTTTAGTGAGCAGGCACCAAGGAGGTCCCTGCCTACCCAACCTCTCCATAAAAGTCTATTTTCATGCCAAAACCCATTTTCCCTGAACCCTTACTATCCTTTCTCCATCCATATTATTCCTATAAAGGTTGTTGGGGGGCTATGTGTTGATTAGCTTTGGTTCCCTGAAGTGGCAACCATGGATGCTCTTTAATCATATAAGCTGGCCTCATTAATTTTACAGGCATCACGTCAGGCTTTTCCTCAAAAGACTCAGCATCTATAGACAACTGTAATTGTTTCAGTTTCTACTAGTCAGATTCTTACTATTTGGGATTTTTGAATTTCTGAGCAATTCCCAGGTTTCTTAATACCTCTTTTCCTGTACAGTCTTCATATGCAAAGAACAGCATGTCCCACTGACACCACCCGGATCATTTGGCTTGATTAATAATCCAATTAGGACGCAGAATACAAGACAGGGTCAATGTGAGTATGGTTGCCTCGCAGGAGTCCTCTCGTGGGACCTTGTCAAACAGCTCGAGGGACCTGGGCCTCGCCGCTGGGTTTCATTCCCAGTACCAACACACACACACACACACACACACACACACACACACACACACACTAATCGCTTAATGCAGCTTCAACATCTTTATTATGATAGTAGGGAATACAAAGGGAAGAGAAGAAAAGCAGTGTGCCTGGGGTAGGCTGGAAAACCTGAAAGTGAAACTCTGCCCTCTCTCTATCCCTGGCTTTTAAATAGATTTTGTCTGGGTATGTTCTTATCAGTGTTACCAAGGCAATGGACCAGTAACTTAATTTTTGCCAGGTGGTGCCTCTTTGCCTCTGGACAGCGCCCTTACTAAGTGCAGAGGTCAGTGATCTTCCTAGCCTTTACCTCTATTGTATTGGGCAGTATTGGTTGTTCATCAACTATGGGTTCTTTGAAGTAGTACATGTGGTTTACCTTTCCTTTAACCAGGCTGGGTCACAAAGAAGAGGAGGTAAACAGAGGCACTGATTGCTTCTACGTATCTCTTCAGGTGTCTCTAGGGCTTCTAAGGCTAAAGGCCTTAATTTCCTTGACATTCTTACTATAGGTTAGTCATTGAGAACAAAGGGCAGAGAGAAAGAGAGGAGCTCTGCAGTGTACCAGTGCCGCCCCTCCCTGCCTGAGCGCCTGCACAGCACCTAGGCTCTGGCTGATTTTTACATTTTGAAAACTAATATCAGAGCAATTTCCCAATACCAGCATACCCAGTACCACAAGGGGAAAAAATGTAGCAAGGCATGGTAGCACATGCCTGTACCAGGACTTGGGAAGCTGAGACAGGAGGATCGCAGGTTCAAAGCCAGCCTCAGCAACTTAGTAAGACCGTTTCCAAATAATATTAAATAGGCTGGGGGGTATAGCTCAGAGATAGAATGTCCTTGGGCTCAATCCCCAGCACCACATGAAGAAGAAAGAAAGAAAGAAAGAAAGAAAGAAAGAAAGAAAGAAAGAAAGAAAGAAAGAAAGAAACCAAAGGGCAATCTACCTCCGAGCTACACCCCCAGCCCTATTTTTTATTCTTTATTTTGAAACAGGGTCTCACTGAGTTGAAAGGGCTTAGTAGCTGAGGCTGGCCATGAACCTGAATCCTCCTGTCTCAGCCTCCCAAATGCTGGGATTATAAGCGTGCACCACCACACCTCTCTCTGTTTTATTTTTTATTTGAAACACAGTCTTGCTAAATTGCTGAGAGCCTATGAAATTGCCAAGGCTGCCTTTGAACCTTCGATGTCCTGTCTCAGCCTCCCAAGTACTGGGATTACAGGTGTTCACCAACCACCACACCTTGCTTTTATGGATAATGTATGTGTGTGTGTCTGTGGGTGAACCCAAGTGAGAGAAAAATAAATGAGAAATACAACACATGTAAGTAGTTCAAAATTTTAAGACCCAGAGCTGGACATGGTGGTACATGCCTATAATCCGAGTACTTGGGAGGCTGAGACAAGAGGAGCTACACCCCCAGCTCTATTTTGTTTTATTTTAAAGCGGGGTCTCACTAAGTTGCTAAGGGTGGCCTGTGATTCTCCTATCTGAACCTCTCAAGTGCTGGAATTGCAGGGGTGCACCACCACACCCAGCTTGTGTGTGTGTGTGTGTGTGTGTGTGTGTGTGTGTGTGTAGTACTGGGGATGGAACCCATGGGCCCTCTACCTCCAGGCTATACCTCTACACCTCTAGACCTATTTTATTTTTCATTTAGAAACAGGCCTCGCTAAATTGCTGAAAGTCTCGCTGGGCTTGGTGGCACACGCTTGTAATTCCAGTACTTGGGAGGCTGAGACAGGATGGTGTGGGTTCGAAGCCAGCCTCAGCTACTTAGTGAGGCTCTCGGCAATTTAGTGAGACCCTGTTTCCAGATAAAATATATAATAGGTCTGGGAATGTAGCCCAGAAGTAGAAAGCCCCTAGGTTCCATTACTGGTCACACACACACACACACACACACACACACACACACACAGAAAGCGAGAGCGAGAGAGAGAGAGAGATGGTTGGGGTGTCACTCGGAGGTAGAATGCCCTGAGTTCCATCTCCAGCATCAAAAAACAAAAATAGGTCTGGGAGTATAGCCTGAAGGTAGAAAGCACCTGAGTTCCATCCCCAGTACCACAAAAAAACAGAACTGGGCATGGCACACTCGTAATCCCAGCACTTGGGAGGCTGAGAGGAAGATCCAGGTTCATGGCCAGTCTCAGCTACTTAGTGAGGCCCTTCGCAAGTCAGTGAGACCCGGTTTCAAAGAATAAAAAATAGGGCTGGGTGTGTAGCTTGGAGATAGAATGCCCCTGAGTTCCATCCCCAGTATTGCTAAATACATACATACATACATACATACATACATACATACATACATACATTGCTGTAAGTCTCACTAAATTGCTGCGGCTGGCTTCCAATCTGCCATCCTCCTATTTCAGTCGCCCAAGTACTGGAATTACAAGTGTGAGCCACCACTCCCTATCTTGTGGATAATTTTAATTTTTTTTTAATTTTTAAAATGTTTTTAAGAAGTTGGGGATGTTCTTTTTCTCCCCCTGCACCTGTTCCCCAACCTCCAACTTTTTTTTTTTTTTTTTTTTTGTGGTACTGGGGGTGGAACCCAGGGGCTTTCTACCTCCGGGCTATACTCCCAGACCTATTTTATATTTTATTTGGAAACAGGGTCTCACTAAGTTGCTGGCAGCCTCACTAAGTAGCTGAGGCTGGCTTCGAACCTGTATGATCCTCCTGTCTTAGCCTCCCAAGCGTAGAGATTACAAGCATGGGCTACCACACCCGGCCCATTGTGGATAATTTTTAATACGGTATTCTTCTATATTTTGTATTTTATTTAATTCAAAGATACATCACAAGTGTTCAACTATAGAAACAGATTCTGCTACAATATCTAATTCTTCTCCACATTTTTTGTAAAGGGTCTCGCAAGGTTGCTGAAGGTCTCCACTGGCCTCGATCCTCCTGTCTCAGCCTCCCAAGCGCTAGGATGACAGGCGTGCGCCACCACACGAGCCATCTTATCTACATTTGAAAACATGTTACCACCACTGGGTATTGCCTTCTATAATCATATTCCTATAGCAGTAAAACTAGACAAAAGATTGCAGAACCAGTTACATTATAAAGGCTAACAAAATCCTAAACCTTCATGTTTTGGAAACAAGATTTGCCATTTAATGGAAACTGCATCCTTTAAACTTGATTGTACATCTCTATGGAGAAAACTTGCAGGATTAAATCCAAACAGAATTCTATTCATTTTTCAAAGCACTTGGATGACTCAAGGCCGAAAATCCCACACTGCGCTTGTTGTCAGCCCGTTGTTGTCCCGCCTGGTAGGCTCCGGAAGCGAATATTCCACCACTTTGTGCAACTGATGCCGAATGCTGTGTCCACTGAACTGGGGCCGCCCAGGGTCGCCAATCAGTACTCGGGTCCCGTAGGTCCAAACGCAGCGCTTCAGCCACTGATGGAGAGAGTCTGCAAGGTCTTCATCATAAAACATATCTCCAAGTACAACAAGGTCCCACTTATCTTGTTCCAAATTCAAAATGTTTTTTGTTAAAATAGGGAAAGGATCCAGTCCGTTCAGTTCACAATTCAGTGTAATAGCCATTTCTGCAACTTTACAAGCATATGATGAATTAGTATATTAGTATATTTTCATTCCCTATTGATTAGCATGTGTGTGTGTGTGTGCGTGCGTGCGTGTGTATTTTGTACTGGGAATTGAACCCGGGAGCATTCTACCTCTGAGCTACACCACTGGTCTTATTTTATTTTTTTATTTTGAAACAAGTTCTTGCTAAGTTGTTGAGGGCCTCCTTAAAATTGCTGAGGCTGGCCTAGAACTTATGATCCTTCTGTCTCAGCTTCTCAAGTACTAGGATTATAAGTATGTGCCACAATGCTCAGCAATAATTTTTAATTCTAACAACATTTTTTCTTTCCTGTTGAAAGTTTTTAAGGTAGTCTAAAGTTTATGACGATATAAATATAGTTTATAAATAAAGTTTATGACAATATGTAGATAGATAGATAGATAGATAGATAGATAGATAGATATAGCCTGGCATGGTGACACACACTTGTAATCCCAGCATTTGGAAGGCTGAGACCAGAGGATCATGGTTCATGGACAGCCTCATACTTAGTGAGGCCCGTTGCAACTCAGTGAGACACTGTTTCAAAAATATAGAATAAAAAATAGGGCTGAGAGTGTAGCTCAGAGACAATGCCCCTGGGTTCTGTCCCCAGTACTAAAAAAAAAAAAAAATAGGGCTGGGAATATAGTTTGGAGGTAGAATGCCTCTGGATTCCATCCCCAGTACTGCAAATGTGTGTATGTATATATATATATATAAAACAATTTCCAAATATATGACTAGATATTCTGAAAGCAAAAAAAATACCTAGAAATGTTGAGATTAAGCTTGGTATAATGGTGTGTATTTGTAATCCTAGTACTTGGGAGTCTGAGACAGGAGGATCACAGGTTCGCAGCCAGACTCAGCTACTTAGAGGCCCTCCATAACTTAGTGAGACCCTGTTTCAAAATAAAGAATAAAAAATAGGGCTGGGGGTGTAGTTTGGAAGTAGAATGCCCCTGGGTTCCACAAAAAAGAAAATAATAAATAGAATAAAATAAGGGTCCTAAAGGGCTATATCCTCAATGAAAAGGTAGCCCAGAAGAAAATCAGATAAAGATTCACCTGTCTTCACTTGAGTGCTAATGAAATAAAAGTTTGCCACCAGAGACACAGACCTAGCTTTTCACTTGGGCTTTGGGCCAAATAAACACTACTACTTAGATATTCAGGAAATTCCCAGCCCAGAAGCTAGCCTAAGTGTTCCCGGGTTGGTACCCTGGGGATGTCTGGCAGGTGCGAATATAAATCCCCCTGGGAAGACTCACTATCAATTCAGGTGGCAGAGAACCCCCATAGGGAACAGTGACTCAGCATGAGCTCACAATATCCGACTGCAAGATACATGGGCAATAAATAGGTCCTCATGTGAAACCTCTGTACATGCTTCCATCCTGGAAGAAAAATGAGCTTGGGTATTTTTAAGTATAAAATCCTTACCAGGGTCTATGTCATTGGCCAAGATCCTTGATGCCCCACTCATCTTAGCAGCAATGGCTGTAGCCCCACATCCACTCCCAAGGTCTAGGACACACTTTCCTCTGACAACATCAGGGTTATCCAAAAGATACCTTCATCAGAAAGAAAGAGGGAATATCTCAGACACAGGAACAAGGTCAGTGACAGGCACAAAACAGTCTTTGGATTGACTGGTCAAGGAAACAGAACTCAGGAGAAGAACTTGGTCCAACCATTCCAGTCTGTCCTGGCTAGAGTGAGACAAGCAGTCGACCCTCAGAGTGCGGCAGGAGCCCCAGAACAGGATCAGAGCATCTGGTCTTTCTACTCAGCAGGTGGAAACCATGCGAACCATGCTCTTTAAATCAAATTTGGTTGGTTGTTTATTTTTGCATAACTGGGGATTGAACCAACAGGCATTCTGCCTCTGAACAACACCTCCAACCCTATTTTTTTTTTTTTTTTTTTTTTTTTACTCTTTATTTTGAAACAGGGGGCCTCACTAGAGAACCTGAGATCCTCCTGTCTCAGATTCCCAAGTACTGGTGTTACAAAGTGTACACCACTACACATGGCTTTTTTTTTTTTTTTTTTTTTTTTGAGGTACTGAGGATGGAACCCAGGGGCATTCTACCTCTGAATTACACCCCAGCTCTATTTTTTATTTTAACACAGGGTCTGAGTTGCAAAGGGCCTCACTAAGTAGCTGAGGCTGGTCACAAACCCGGATCCTCCTTTCTCAGCCTCTCAATGCTGGGATTACAAGCATGCACCACCACATTCAGCTTATTTATTAATTTTGAAACAGGGTCTCACTAGGTTACTGAGAGCCTCACTAAATTGCTGGTGTTGGCCTTGAATCTGTGATCCTCCTGTCTCAGCAGCACAAGTACTGGAATTACAGGCATATGCCACCACATGCCTGCAATACAAGTACTTGTAATCCTCACCTGGAGGTAGAAGACCCCTGGGTTCTATCTTCAGTACCACAAAAAAAAAAGTAGCCAGGCATGGTGGTGAATGCTTGTAATCCCAGTACTCGAGAGGCTGAGACAGGAGGATTGCAGGTTTGCAGCCAGCCTCAGCAATTTAGTAAGGTCCTTTGCAACTTAGTGAGACTCTATTTCAAAGTAGAAAAAAAAAAAAATAGGGCTAGGGGTATAGCTTGGCGCTAGATTGTCCTGGGTTCAATCCCCAGTACCACAAAATATAAACAAACAAATAAGATAAAATTGGACATTTACTATGATCCAGAAACTACCAAGCATCAGGAATTAAGACTGACAAAATACTAGCCAGGTATTATAACACAATTCTGTAATCCTAGTGCTTGGGAGGCTGAGACAGGAGGACAGAGGCCCAAGACCAGCTTTCAGCAATTTAGTAAGACCCTCAGAAACTTATTGAAACACTATTTCGAAATTTAAAAAGGAGAGATGGGGCTGGAGTATATCTTGTAGGTAATGTCCCAGAGTTCACTGGGTTTGGTGGCACACACCTGTAATCCCAGTACTTGGGAGGCTGATGTCAGCTTTGAGGACAGCCTCAGAAAGTTGTGAGATTCTTACCAATCTAGGGAGAACCTGTTTCAAAATATACAATAAAGCCAGGCGTGGTGGCGCACGCTTGTAATCCCCACGCTTGGGAGGCTGAGACAGGAGGATCACACAAGTTCAAAGCCAGCCTCAGCTACTTAGTGAGGTTCTCATCAACTTAGTGAGACCTTGTTTCCAAATAAAGTATAAAATAGGTCTGGGAGTATAGCCCTGAGGTAGAAAGCCCCTGGGTTCCACCCCCAGTACCACCAAAAAAATTAAAAAAAAAAATACACACACACACACACACACAATAAAGCCTGGTGTCGTGGCAAAGCACGTGTAATCCCAGGAGTTGGGAAGCTGAGACAAGAGGATCACAGGTTCAAGACCAACCTCAGCAATTTAGAGACCCTGTTTAAAAAAAAAAAAAAAAAAAAGAAGCCAGGCACGGTGGCATACACTTGTAATCTTAGTGAGGAGACAGAAAGGAAATAGGCAGATAGGGAAGAAGAAAAAACTTAATTCAGTAGAAAAAACTTAATTTCCTGAGGGGCGAGGGGCCAAGGTTCAGAGATAAGAAGGACCAAAGCTTCACAAAGCCATCATTTACTAATCAACGAACCCAGGAGCCAGTGTGACACTCCTGAAAGGAGTCTCTTCAAAGGACTTGCAAATACCCTATGCAAATTCTGAGAGCTGCTTCCCAGAATTCCCAGGATCCCAAACTCACCACAACCAAACAGAGGATCCGCAGACATCTGGCAAAACCCCTAGCGCAGCCACCAAATTGGGTTTTTCCCTCTTGGCGACCCCCTCCCCTTTGGGGAGCTTTTCTCTCTCTCTCGCAGGTTGTGTTAGCCTTGAGAGAAGGCAGAGTGCAAGGAAGGCATTTGGCCCCGGCTGCTCTCCAATAATGACCTAAAGGCCTCTATCAAGGCCGACCGGGGCCCCTAGGGGTGACCTGCAGGCAGATCGCGTGGACCCTGGGAGAAAGTAGTTTGCAATTGACGGTACTTGGCTTCCAAGTATTGTCCTGAAGACAACTGCTGGACCCCAGAGTTTCCGACAGCCCCTTTAAGGTGTTCAGCCACCTTTTCCCATTCCCCGCTGCTTCCAATAAACCATTTATTCCCCTTCCCGCAGTCTGCGGGTGTCATTCTTCGCTCACCGTAGACAAGAACCCAGTAAGGAAACACCAAGTTTCTTCTCAAGAAACTCCGTTTCATCTTTGATGAAACTCCAGGTTTCTTCTCAAGAAACCCCCCCCACTTCATCCTGGGGGCTCAGAAGAACCCCCCCCCCCCCCGTTTCACTAGTACTTGGGAGGCTGAAACAGGAGGACCACGGTTTCATGGCCAGTATCAGCTACTCAGTGAGGCCCTCTGCAACTTAGTGAGGCCCTGTTTCAAAATAAAGAATAAAAAATAAGGCTGGAGTTGTAGCTCAGAGGCAGAACACCCTGGGTTCAATCCCTAGTACCTCACACACAGACACACAAAAAAGGATCTCAGAGTTCCATCCATAGAAACCTTTTTTTGACGGTGCAGGGACTTGAACTCAGGGCCTCACTTGCACCAGGCAAGCACCCCACCACTATGCTCCAGCCTCAGCCCGAAGTCCAGTTCCCACACCCAAACAAAACCGAACCAGAATCTGAGGCTGCCTCACAGATTTCTGTTCTGGCAGGCAGTACCTCGACAGGGCCTGGCCTCCCGGCCAGTAGATGGCCCAGTACGGGTCACTGTGGGGCCACAGGTCGGCTCTCTCCCACCAGAACTTGCACCTGGGAGTCAAAAGCCGCAGCTGGATCTCGGGGGTGAGGCTGCCGCGACTGGTGACTTCAGTGTGCTCCTCCAGGAAAGCTCTCATGGCAGGGCCCAGGGAGCTTCCCGCTCCTCTCCAGGGCCAGTGGCCCCAAAGAAACAGGGCAGGACCACTGCCTCTCACAGCCTCCCCAGGCCGGCCCCAGCGGAGCCTTAGCGCTTTCCAACCCGGGCGCCACACCATGACTGCTTTTCCAAAACACAGGCTCCGGAGCATCAGTGTGGCTGCCCCAAGAGCAGCTCCTCAGAGGAAAGAACAGAGGTCTCTTCTCCCAACTCGACTGCAGCTGGAATCCTGGGAACTCTAAAAACAAAAACAATACTGAAAATTCCGGAGCCGGTGGTGGCGGAGCATGACTGTCATCCCAGTTCTTGGGAGGCTGAGACAGGAGGTTCACAGATTCAAGGACAGCCTCAGCAAGGAGTGAGACTCATCAACCTAGTGAGACCCTGTTTCAAAATAAGAAATAAAATCAGGCTCAGGGTGTAGCTCAGAGGTAGAATGCCCTGGGTTCAATTCCCAGTACCACAAAGGGGTAAAAATAAAAAGGGGTGGGGTACAGCTCAAAGGTAGAATGTCTCTGGGTTCAATCCCTAGTACCAAAAGAAAAAAAAAAAAAAAGCTTTAGTGAAAATGTGGTATCTGATCATTCACAAGTGAAAGACAATGGCAAAGGAGAGGGCTGGTGCGTTGACTTAGAAAACTCCAGTCTTCCCTGGAAAGACACATGCACAAGCATTTCAGCTTGAGAGAGTCTTCAGGAAAGTGCATGTTACATAAAGCAAGGTACATCTTTAAAGTTCTTTCATACGTAAAATAAATCACTTTCCTTTAAGCTGCCGTGCTGGCAACTATGAACAAAATGAAAGTCTTAAACAAAGCTCCCTGTCTTCAGGAAGCTTATATTCTACCTGTTTCTCCTGATGAAGTCTATCGCAGATCTGTGGGGTTAACAAATTATAATGGGGGCAGAGGCACACAACTGTATTGTTTTTGTTTGGTTTTTTTTGTACTGGGGATTAACCCAGAGGCATTCTACCTCCAAGATATGTTCTCATCCCTTTTTAACTGTATTGTTTTGTTTTTTGGTGTGTGTGTGTGTGTGTGTGTGTGTGTGTGCGTGCATACCCACACATTAGTGATTAAACCCGCCAGCTTCTACCTGAGATACACCCCTAGCCCTATTCTTTCTTTCTTCCTTCCTTTCTTTCTTTTTTGGTAGTGCTGGGGATTAAGTGCATGGGCATTATTTTTTTATTATTTTGAAATAGGGCCTAAGTAGCTAAGGCTGGCCATGAACCATGATCCTCCCCTCTCAGCCTCTCAAATACTGGAATTACAAGTGTACATCACCACGCCCGATTTATTTATTTTATTTATTTATCTATTTTTGCGGTACCAGGGATGGAACCCAGAGTCATTCTACCTCAGAGCTACACCTCCAGTCCTATTTATTCTACTTTTTATTCTTTGTTTTGAAACAGGCTCTATTTTTAAGCAGGTTCTCACTCAATTGCAGAGGGCCTCATAAATTGCTGAGGCTGGCCAGAAACCGATGCTGTCTCAGGCTCCCAAGGACTGGGATACAAGCATGGACAACCACATCCGATTTTAAGGCTTCGTTTTGAATAGGGTCTCCATGTTGCTGAGGCTGGCCCGTACCTGTGAGCTTCCAGTCTGACTCCCAAGTACTGGGATTACAGGTGTGCGTCACCATGCCCAACTCACAAATTATGCTGACATTTGCAAATAAAAAATTAAAAGGGAAAGGGGCATACAAGCTTTGAGGTAGAATGCCCCTAGGTTTAATCCCCAGTACTCCAAATAATAAAAAACAAAGCAGGGCATATATGAAACTTTTTTTTTTTTAATTTGGACACCTTGTGGTCCACGGCTCCCCTCCCGCACGGCACCAGCGAGGAGAAGTCTAAGGGAGTCCTCCCTCCGGCCCGGCTACCGCCGCCCCCTCCCTCCTCCCCGCGGTCCTCCCGGCAGCGCACCTTCCGGCCTCCCGCCCGCCCTCCTCCCGCCGCCCTCCTCCCCGCGATCCTCCCGGCCGCGCACCTTCCGGCCTCCCGCCCGCTCTCCCTCCTCCCGCCGCCCTCCTCCCCGCGGTCCTCCCGGCCGCGCACCTTCCGGCCTCCCGCCCGCTCTCCCTCCTCCCGCCACCCTCCTCCCCGCGGTCCTCCCGGCCGCGCACCTTCCTTCCTCCCGCGCCCTCCTCCCCACCGCGCTTCCGTTTCGCCTCTTAAAGGGCCAGCAGCGCCGGAGCCAGAGGGCGCCCTCCCGTCCCGAAGGAGATCGTGCACTGACTGCCTGGTGCTATGTTTGTCAAGTTCCAATAACTAAAAAATTCATTCTGAAACAACGATGCGGCACGTGCTATATGCCGGCCACACTTCAGGCGCCCGGCAGAGTGGTGACTAAAGCAAACGAGAAAGCTTGAAGCCCTTTATGATGCTTACTTTCAACTGTAATAAAAACATAATGTGCCCTCCCTTTTGTGATCATTTTCACTAACGCACAATTACATGTGTCTGCAGCCTGTGTCGCCCAGGTTCTGGATCTGTGTGCCTACTAACTGGATTCCGCTATTCCCGCGAGGAACCTTAGCTCAGCGCTCCAAAATTAACTATCTCCCCTGGTGAGAGAGGGGCAGAGCAGATGTCCAGAACTAAGCAAGAGGAATCCGTGTTTCTGTACCTTCGTTTGTAGTTTGAGAAACGCGCTGGTGGTAGCGATTCGAGATCAGAATGCATGGCCTGGGTTCCCGCTTCTGAGTTCAATGGCTTTTCTGGTTTCTGTGTTAACTGGAATCTCTAGGAACCACTACAGGGAAACGGAATATGGTTACTCTAAAAAACAGCCCCGAAGAATCCTGATCATGTATTTGCCTTCTAGATGAACGGCCCATTTATTCCGTGCTGATAAGCTACACTCCTGGCATTCCAAAGTATTCTGTCTTACAGTTTCTCTATAATGGCTAAGACGTTTCTATGACCTGCGTTAATAAACTTATGAATTGGTGTGTGTGTGTGTGTGTGTGTGTGTGTGTGTGTGTGTGTGTGTGTGTTGCTAGGGACTAAACTGAAGGGCATTCTACCTTAAAGCTACAAAGCTACACGCCCAGGTCAATTTTATTTTTTATTTTGAAACAAGTTCTTGCTAAGCTGTAAAAAGCCTTGCTAAGTTGCTGAGGCTGACTTCGAACCTGAGATCCTCCTGTCTCAGCCTCCCAAGTACTGGAATTACAAGCCTGTGCCAGCTAAAAAAAATAATGTTTTAAAGAAAGGCTGGGAGTATGGTGCAGAGATAGACTTCATGCCTAACATCAAAGGCCCTGGGCTCAGTCACTGGCACCAAAAAAAGAAATAAATAAAGACAGAGGGGCAGAATAGGGAGTCTCAAAAATATATATACATATATAAATATATGTAAAATATATATTTTAAATATATATAATATATAAAATATATTTTTAAAAATATATATTTAAATATATAAATTAAAAATATAAAATATATATAAAATATATAAAAATATAATATATAAAAATATATTTATAAATATATATCATATATCATATATATCATATATATATGATATTCCAAATAGTTCAGGACATTGAAACTTCTAACCATTACAATCTTTCAAACTTACACATGCTACACACTGGTACTCAGAAGATGATAAGAGTTGAATCCTTGCATAGAGGCTCCTGCCAGCCACCACCACTGGCTAAAACTTTATCCTTATCTATTTTGATGTGAAAAGGACTGAAGAGCAGGGGCTACAGCTCAGCAGCAGAGCCCTCATCTTTTATGCTCCAGGCCCTGTGTTTGATCGCCAGCACTGCAAAATGATTAAACTTTTTAAGTTGTTTCAAACATAAAAAGGGCTAAAATATAGGGCTGAGGGTGTAGCTCGGAGGTAGAATGCCCCTGGGTTCCATCCCCAGTACCGCAATAAATAATAATGATAATAATATACGAACCATAGAAACAGGACGCAATTGAGACACAGACAATTCTCAAATGAATACATCCTAAGTCTTAGTCTAATGATCATTCATCAATCGTGAAAGAAAAAAAGGAAAATTAAAAAAGACACTCTATGCAGGGCGTGGTGGCACACACTTGTAATTCCAGCATTTGGGAGACTGAGAATGGAGGATCGAGGTTCAAGGACAGCCTCAGCAACTTAGTGAGGCCCTCTGCAACTTAGTGAAGCCCTGTTTCAAACTAAAGAATAAAAAATAGGGCTGAGGGTGTAGCTTGGAGGTCGAATGCCCCTGGGTTCTATCCCCAGACCCGCAAAAAAAAGATATTCTAACCACTAGAAATACTATATATATGTATTGGATGTGGTGGCACACTCCTATAATCCTAGTACGCAGGAGCCTGAGACAGGAGAAGGGTCACAGGTTCAAGGCCAACCTCGGCAACATAGAAAGACTCAGCAACCTAGTCAGACCCTGTTTCAAAACAAACAAACAAAAATAATAATAATAAGACAGGCATGGTGGCACACACTTGTAATCCCAGTAATTAGGAGGCTGAGAAGGGAGGATTGCAGGTTCACGGCCAGCCTCAGCTACTTCTCAGCTACTTAGTGAGGCCCTCCGTGACTTAGTGAGACCCTATTTCAAAATAAAAAATAGGGCTGGAGATGTAGCTCAGAGTAGAATGCCCCTAGGTTCAATCCCCAGTACGAGAAGAAGAGAAGAAGAAGAAGAAGAAGAAGAAGAAGAAGAAGAAGAAGAAGAAGAAGAAGAAGAAGGACTGTATTTGAAGATTGTTTAAAATTAAATTAAGAATTTTATTATTCAGTATATTTCTCTAAGAATGGTAACTTTCATAAAATATTCACATATAGTATATGAACTCAATTTTTCACTTTTCATTTTCAGAAATGCTGTACAT
Organism: Muscardinus avellanarius; assembly: GCF_963383645.1. Taxonomy (NCBI): domain Eukaryota; kingdom Metazoa; phylum Chordata; class Mammalia; order Rodentia; family Gliridae; genus Muscardinus; species Muscardinus avellanarius. Next base: position 86,303,518 of record NC_137797.1, read on the forward strand.
TTTTGTTGTTGCTGTTGTTGTTTTGTGGCACTGGGGATGGAACCCAGGGGCATTCTACCTCTGAGCTAAACACCCCCAACCCTATTTTTTATTCTTTATTTTGAAACAGGGTCTCACTGAGTTGCAAAAGAAGCTGGAGCTGTCCTCAAACCCCGATCCTCCTGTCTCAGCCTCCCAAGGCCTGCGCTACCACGCCCGGCTACGCTTGCTCGTACACACTGTATGGGATGGCCCAAAGGAAGAAGGAAGCATGCTGGGTCAGGTGACTCCCTGTGTCCACCACCAGGGGGCACCATCAGTGCCCAGCTAGCTGGCTATGGGGCCTGTAAATGATGGAGAGGTTTTTCATTGATGTATGTATGAGAAGGAAAGAGAAATCTGCTATTTAATGTGTTCATTCAGTTGAAATGATTACAAATTAGTATCTGCAATCTAGAGACTGTTAGCGATACAGAATGCAATTAGCTTTTTGCTAATTGCATCCCTAACATACCTTGTATAAATGCTTTTAAACATAGTCTTAGGTTAATTGACCCTCAGTTTACTCTTCCAGAAGCCTGCAGAAGTATATCATGGCCCCAGGCGCGCCCGCGCGCGCGCACATACACACGCACGCACACACGCACGTGCGCTCATATATGTGTGTATGTTGAACCCAGGGTCATTCTAAGGTTCCAGCTACACCCCCAGCCCTATTTTATTTTTCATTTGGAAACAGGATCTCATTAAATTGCTGAGTGACTTGCTAAATTGCTAAGACTGGCCGGGCGTGGTGGAGAAAGGAGGATTGCGCAGGTTCGAAGCCAGCAGCGCTGGCTTAAGAGACCCTGTTTCCAAATAAAAATATAAAAAATAGGTCTGAGAGTGTAGCCTGGAAGTAGAAGGGTTTCCAGGAACCCCAGTACCACACACACACACACACACACACACACACACACACACACACAATTAAAATTTAAAAAATTGCTAAGACTGACCTGGAACCAGTGATCCTCCTGTCTCGGCCTCCCAAGAACCAGGATTACAGGCATGCACCACCATGCACCACCATGCACCACCATGCACAGCTCAGTCTGCTTTTTTTTTTTTTTTTTTTTGGTGGTTCTGGGGGTGGAACCCTTTCTGGGCTATACTCCCAGGCCTATTTTTTATATTTTATTTGGAAACAGGGTCTCGCTAAGTTGCTGAGAGCCTCACTAAGTAGCTGAGGCTGGCTTCAAACCTATGCAATCCTCCTGTCTTAGCCTCCCAAGTGCGGGGATTACAAGCGTGAGCCACACGCCTGGCTCAGTCTGAGCTCCGCCTTTCCTACAGAGGGCTGGGCAGGCGGGGACCTCCTTGGTACCTGCTCACTAAGGCACAAAAGAGTTCTCTTGGTAAACAACTTAATAGGTATTATAGGAAATTAGATGTAGGCTAGTATAAATTTGGTGGTTGGGTCAAAATAAGTTAATAGAATATCTAGTGGTTAAAATAATAGATAAAATTAGAAGCTAATTTTAGAAGTAAAAACAGTAAGTTTAGCATTTAATAGTTATGGATAAGTTTAAAGTTTATTATGTGTGATGGAGAAACCGGCTAGGCAGAGCCTTTCCTTTTTTGTATTTTCTGACCAAAGATTATAAGAATTTAGGAAAATAAATTGTATATTTAGTATTTTAAAATATAAAATATAAAAGTAAAGTATTTTGTGCCCCTTAAAGATCTCTTTAAATCTTTGTGTTCCTTTTAATGGAAAAGCCCCTCGTTTCTGTACTTTCAGTTTAGCTTTAGGTTAAAATGTGCTTTGCAGAGCTCCATTGTTAGTTAGGTTAATTATTAGAATAAAATTGATCCTTGTGGCTAGGTAACCAGAATGATTTGTATGATATTAATTTGGATAATTTCGGGTGGTTTTTTCAATCATGGTATTGGGATATGAGCTCATTGAGGCAGGTTGAATTGTTCCAAACAAAGTGCAAAATGTACCTAGATATATTGAAAACATGTATTGCTAAAAGTTGTTTGTATCGGATGTATTAAGGACATGTTTTGCCAAAAGTTGTTAATACCAAATATTTCCATGTAAAAGCATATAAAAAACAAAAAAACAGAAAAAAACAGGTGGCTTCGAGGTGTGCCTGCTATGTGGAATTCAGGTTAATGAAAACCTAAAGAAAAAACAATGCACGTGTAAGGTGGTTTTGAAAAACTAAATGAAAAACAAAATACGTATGCTGTGGCTTGCTGTAATCTGTCAGATTCATGTATAAATAAAGTATATTCTAGGGCACAGGCAGAGATGCCTTCCCCCTGCTACTAAGCACGGCGTCTCTCATTCTTCAATTTCGCCAGCCCCACATCTCCTTCAAGACCCCTGGACTTGCCGAGGCTGGACCCCGGCAGCGGCTATTTCAGCAGATGGTGGCAGAACCTATTAAATGTGGGCTTTAATGTTTGATCACTTAGTACCTAGCTGCCGCGTGTGGGTACCTTTCCTGTAGCATCGCTATACACTACAGTATGAGTGTTTCTTATTTTATCATCACCGCACCATACCTCTAACATATTTGACCTGGCAATCTTCCCCAGGTTGGTACTATTTCTACTCCAGTGACAAGTACGGCTGAAGCCCAGCATGGTGGCACATGTACTGTAATGCCAGTTCTTGGGAGGCTGAGACCAGAGGATCACGTGTTTGAGGACAGCCTCAGAAACTTAGCAAGACCCTGTTTCAAAATAAAAAATAAAACGGAAACTGGGCACAGTAGTGCATGCCTGTAATCACAGTACTTGGAAGGCTGAGACAAGAGGATCGCAGATTCAAGGCCAGCCTTGGCAACATAGTGAGGCTCTCAGCATCTTAGTGAGAGCTTGTTTCAAAATAAAATAAAATAAACCAGGCATGGTGGCACACGCTTGAAATTTTAGTACTATGGAGGCTGAGACAGGAGGATGGCAGGTTCTCGGACAGCATCAGCTACTTGTGAGGCAACTTAGTGAGACCCTGTATCAAGATTTAAAAAAATAATAAGAAATAGGGCTGAGGGTGTAGCTCAGAGGTAGAATGCCCAAGTACCACAAAAAATAAATAAAAATAAATAAAATAGGGCTGGAGATAGAGATCAGGAATAGGATGTCCCTGGGATTAATCCCAGAAACACACACACACGCATACACACATGCGTAAGGAAGAGCATGAGGCCAGGCTGCGCGAGGCTGGTAACCACGGGAGGTCTGAGCGGCTCAGCACCACGGAGGCGGCTCGCTTCTGAACCACAGCACATCTCTGCTCAGAGCGTCCACCAGAGCAGCTCTCCTCTATCAGCAAACTTACATATGAAGTCTTCTTCAGACAGGGTGTCATTGTAACGGTTTGAGATGTCCCCGTGGATTCTTGGTCTTAGCTAGTTCAGAAAAAAATAGCCGGAACTGCACAACTGCGGAACTGCACCGCTGCAAACTTAGTTTTATTATTACAAAGGTAGAAAGAAGGGACGGAACAATCGAAGCACTCTGTCAGGTACACCGTGGAGTGCCTTGGAAGTAAGAAACTGAGGTCTCTAAACGCATAACATTCTTGTATAAGGATTTGTTATCTCCTTCTTCCCATTCTGCTTATCCAGTAATCCCCTTTTCCCACGGAAAGCCAGTGCAGGCCGCCGGTTATCTCTGCTGTCTTTTCTGTAGCCTTCCTTGCTCATCCTCACAGGAACAGACAGGTCTGACATCACTGATCAAAATGTGTTCCTTGGTTGGCAAGGTCAGGGCTGCATGGTAGAAGCCTGCTTTGTCTTTGGCTTCTTTTTTTTAAGTTAAAGCGAGCATTGTCCCCGTGTCCGTGGTGAGTTCTCAGCTCTTCCTTATCTCTGTCTGCTAGAAATTACTTATTATGTTGAAAACTTGTTTTATAGAAGACACAAGCTGGGCGTGGTGACGCACGCTTGTAATACCAGTACTTAGGAGGCTGAGACAGGAGGATCGCACAGGTTCGAAGCCAGCCTCAGCTACTTAGTGAGGCTCTCAGCAACTTAGTGAGACCCTGGTTCCAAATAAAATACAAATAGGTCTGGGAGTGTAGCCCAGAGGTAGAGGGTTCCATCCCAGTACAAAAAAAAAAAAAAAAAAAAAAAAAACCACAAAAATATAGTCTTTTAAAGTATGGAGGTTTGGGCTATAACTAATTTATATTTTTAGTAATTAATATTGGGTTAATATTGCTTGCTTTTCATCTATTAACTTTAGTCTTAAGTATGGTGAGAGTTGGGCACGGCGTCTCATGCTGGTAATTCCAGCATTGAGGAGGCTAAACCAGGAGGATCACAGTTCATGGACAGACTCGGCCACTTAGTGAAGCCATTTGCAACTCAGTGAGACTCTGTTTCAAAATAAAGAATAAAAAATAGGGCTGTGGGGGCAATGTAGCTTGGAGGTCGAATACCCCTGGGTTCTATCCTCAGACCCACAAAAAATAAAAATAAATAAATAAATAAAATAAAGCTTGGTGATAGCCTAGATAGTTCTTTTTCTAAGTATAGTATTTGTGGAGTTTTTTTGTTTTTGTTTTGTTTTAGTTGTACTGGGTGTGGAACCCAGGGGCTTTTCTACCTCCAGCCTACACTCCCAGACCTATTTTATATTTTATTTGGAAACAGGGTCTCACTAAGTTGCTGAGGGCCTCACCAAGTAGCTGAGGCTGGCTTCGAACCTGTGGGATCCTCCTGTCTCAGCCTCCCAAGCGCTGGGATTACAAGCGTGCGCCACCACACCCGGCGGTATTTGTGTTTTAACATCCAGTGTTCAGCTAGGCTAACAAGGCAACTTTTTGCTGACCAAAGTCGACCTTGGCTGCAGCTCTTGGCTGACAGCTTACAGACAGAGAAAAGGATTTTATTGTTCTGCCTAAGTATGAAAGCTTGTTCTTATTAGCAATTAATATAGCCCTTATTAACAATCAATACAGGTTCAGTCTTCATCATCACCGTCTTGGGCGCTTTGCTTTTAGGAGTACAGATGGGGAAAACCGCCTAAGAGACTGAGAGGTATCTTATACCAGGGAACACTGGGAAATGATCGTCTTCCTCTTTGCTAGAAAATGAAATCGTCTGCTGAATAAATAGAAATTGGTTCCTTTTTCTAGCAAAGGAACATTCTGTAAATATCAGTCTAATCTTTCCATTTCAACTCCACTTTCTAGGATTCTGTAAAATCACTAACACAAATAAAGTACAACTTTCATATCTTCATGACATTCTAAAAATTGTTAATGTACATGAGCAGTGTGTGTGTGTGTGTGTGTTACTGGGAATGGAACCCAGGGGCATTCTGCCTCCGAGCTATACCTCTATACCTATTTTTTTTACTCTTTATTTTGAAACAGGGTCTCACTGAGTTGCAAAGGACCTTGTTGGGGTCTGCTCAAACTGCCTGACAGAACTTCCAGGGCATCAGCTATGTGTAGCGTCGAGCGCAGGTCTGCACAACCACCTGAACTTCCGATGAGTGAATCTGCAACATGTAGCGCCGAGCGGATATGGAGGGCGTAACTACTCCCCTTGCCCCCGCTAGCCCAATTTGGTAATGTTGAGCCTTATTGGCTCAAATAATGCTTCCGTGCTCGTGAACCCCTCATGCGCTGGATAATGATTGGCTGCAAGTTATGTGCTTTGCACATACAAGGGTGACCTTTAGCTTGATAGGTTCGAATAGTTTCCTGTTGGAAGTCCCCCTTGCGGTTTTTTGCTTTAAATTGGGTTGTCTGAGAGAAATAAACGAGATCTTGCTTGACTCGACTCCCAGCTGGTGTATTTCTGTCGGCACTCAACCTTCCTGCTCCGCCCCACAGCTGACGGGCTGGACCCGTCAGTCTGGTGGCCCGTGTGAGGCCCCCTCTCCATCCCCTAACGAAAGAAATCGCTGGTGAGTCAATCAGTCTGCGGATGAGTATCCCCCCGTACCTGGCTCCCGGCTCCGTGTCTTTGGGGCCATCGGTACTCACCATCTGCTCCAGCCCCGCCGCTGTCAGGCTGGCCCTGTCAGTCTGGTGCCCAACGCTGACGGGCTAATCGGTTCTCGGGTGAGTGTCCCCTAATAAATTATGGGGAAGTCCAGTTCTAAACCTGACCCTGCCCTAGAATCCCTTCGACTCTTTCTCAAGAGCTGAGGACTTAATCTCACTGAAAACCAAGCCACCCAGGCCTGGGGGTACCTTTTAAAAACTGCCCCATGGCTCCCCAAAAGTAATCTTTATGTTTGGGATACCTGGGATCGAGTTCAGGGGCTAGTTAGGCTAGCTCAGACAGAGCAAGGGGAGATCCCCCCCTGAGGGTTTTCCCCATCATCTCCGTGCTTAAAAGTTGTTTTCCCCCACGACCCCCAAACAACCTCGCTGACCGTGGCTCCAAGCCAGCAGAAAAAGGGGCCACCGAGCATACACCCTCCTCCAGTCCTGAAGCCCCTAAGAAACCTCCTGATCCCTCCGATCCCTTTGGGGACGCTAAGGGCTCCCCACAACCCCTTTCCTGGCCAATCCCTTCTCCGTACCCTCGGCTCCGCTGCCATATGCGGATGAAGGGAGAGCCAGAGAAACTGTCAATGTCAACCCAGGAGAAAACCGCCCTGCAGCCGGGTACCCCTGAAAACCACAAGACCAAAAAGAACTTAAAAAGGCTGTGGCAGAGGATGGGCCTAACTCACCGTGGGCAGACACCCTTACAGAAAGATTAGTCCACCAGGCGCTTGTCTCCTGTGACTGGAGAGACCTCACTAAGGCTGTGCTCCCTGGGACTCTTTTTCTTAAGTGGACAGCGTATTTTCAAAAAAAAGTGTAAAATCCAGGGTAAACAAAATCAAGCTGCTCAGCCTGTTACACCTCTAAATTATGGCATGCTCTCTGACACAGGCGATCAGTTCACCACTGGCCTCCAAAAGGCAGCCTTACCCTCCCCCTACCAAGACCAGGTACGGACAGCCACTTTTTTTTTTTTTTTTTTTTTTTTTTGGTGGTACTGGGGTTCCTGGAAGCCCTTCTACCTCTGGGCTACACTCCCAGACCTATTTTTATATTTTTTTTTATTTAGAAACAGGGTCTCCTAAGCCAGCGCGCGCGGCTGGCTTCGAACCTGCGCAATCCTCCTGTCTCCGCCTCCCAAGCGCGGGGATTACAAGCGTGCGCCACCACGCCCGGCTACGGACAGCCACTTTGACAGTGCGGAGGAAATTAGGTAAAGGGCCTAATGAAGCCCCTATCACTGGGATAACCCAAAAAACAAAAATACAAACATCAATTAATGAGGCATCCTTAAGGCGATTTAATCCCATGCTGCCTTTAATTTTATGTGTTTTCATGGGAAGCACCCTATGCTTGGCTCTTTTGGCCCAGATGGGAAAGCCCATTCATTGGATACACCTCTCCATAGGAGGAGCACCCCAGGTATATTCCATAATTTATCAAGAAGCAGATTGCATTATTAAAGGAAGAGACATAGCAAATCGGCTTTTTAGAATGGACCCTCAGGATATAATTATCCCCTACCGATTATCTGATTTCACCTGGTTACAAAAAAATAATAAAAGAGTGGTAATAGCATTAGAGAAATTTTGGGGTAACGTTGATTGTCATTATTATCCCTATAAATGGATGAGCTCTTTTACTAGATTGGAGTGGAAGCCCCCAAAAATCTTGATCCGAGAGCCTAATCCAAATTTCCTGACGACGTTTACTGATGGGGCGTGTATGGGGGCAGCTGTGGTTATATATCCTTCATTTGTCAATGGACAAGACCCACAGCCAATTCAAACAATATCCCAACCAATAAAAGGCTCCCCCAGTTCAAAAAATTATTTGCAGTAGTATTAGCGTTAAATGCCATTCATAAACCCATCAATTTATTTTCAGATAGCTAATTTGTGGCTAGTTTGTTACCTTTATTGATGGAGGCCCATATTAAACTATATTTCAATCCTGTTACCCCTCTAATGATTCAAACACAAACAATTTTCAAACAACAAATACATTCTATATTTTTACATTTGCGAAACCACCAAAATCTACCGGGCCTCCTCTCTAAAGGCAATCAAACTGCAGACAAATTAGCCTCCTCTATTTCCTCCATAACAGAGGCCACCAAATTCCATCAACTTACACACGTCAATTGGAGGAGCTTAAAACATAAATACCCACAGACATCGACAACTGATTTAAAAAAGATTGTGCGTGCCTGTGGCTCCTGCCAACCCTTCCTTCAAATACCCCCCCTACAAATCTCGGGCAGCAACCCTCGAGGATTGCACCCCAACAATCTTTGGCAAATTGATGTTACCCATTATTCCCTCTTTGGAAGACTAAAATACATTTTTATATCAGTCAATACCTACTCCCAGGCATGCTGGGCCACAGCCCATGTGGGAAAAAAATCCATACATGCTATTAGTCATATGCTACAATGTTTTGCCACCCTTGGGTTGCCCGACCAGATAAAAACAGATAACGGACCATATTTTATGGGAAAGGACTTTGCTGTTTTCCTCCCAATGACGGGTAAGATCCTCAGAGGAGGACAACCTAAGACAGGGACCATGCATTTCGCCCTCATATATAAAAAAGAAAGGGGGAAATGTTGGGGTCCGCTCAAACTGCCTGACAGAACTTCCAATGAATTAGCTACATGTAGCACCAAGCGCGTTGATGTCTGCACAACCGCCTGACAGAACTTCTGATGAATCAGCTACATGTAGCGTCAAGTGCATGTCTGCACAACTGCCTGAACTTCCGATTAATGAATTGGCAACATGTAGCGCCGAGCGGATATGGAGGGTGTAACTACTCTCCTTGCCCCCGCTAGCCCAATTTGGTAATGTTGAGCCTTATTGGCTCAAATAATGCTTCCGTGCTCGTGAACCCCTTGTGCACTGGATAATGATTGGCCGCAAGTTATGTGCTTTGCACATGCAAGAGTGACCTTTAGCTTGATAGGTTAGAATTGTTTCCTGTTGGAAATCCCCCTTGAGGTTTTTTGCTTTAAATTGTGTTGTCTGAGAGAAAAAGACAAGATCCTGCTTGACTCGACTCCCAGCTGGTGTGTTTCTGTTCCGGCCATCGGCACTCAACCTTCCTGCTCCGCCCCACAGCTGACGGGCTGGACCCGTCAGAACCTCACTAAGCAGCTGAGGCTGTATTTGAACCAAGATCCTCCTATCTCAGCCTCCAAAACTGGGATTACATGCATGTGCCACCACACCTGGCTTCCTGCCCTATTTTTAACTTTTTTTTTTTTTCATTGCCGGGGATGGAACCCAGGGGCATTATAACCTCTGAGCTACACTCCCAGCCCTAGTTTTTATTCTTTATTTTGAAACAGGGTCTCACTAAGTTGGGGGGGGGCCTTACTAAGTAGCTGAGGCTGTTGGCGAACCATGATCCTCCCGTCTCAGCCTCCCAAATGTTGGGATTACAAGCATGCGCCACCATGCCTGGCCTTTTATGTTTTATTTTGAGACAAGGCCTTGCTAAGCTTCTCAGGTTGTCCTGGGACTTGCGATTTTTTGTCTTAGCCTCCGGAGTCCACAGGCGTGCACTGCTGTGCAGGTGACACACAGAGCTGGAACGGGGTGGCTATTTTCCTTTTATTATTTGAACAAATCATTGGATGCCTACTTCGTGCCAGACACTTAATATAACTTTTATGTCATTTTTCCAAATTTCCTAGGAGAGAATGCACTCATATTCGTAGAAAAGAATAGTATTTCTGCCAGCGTGGTGGCGCACGCTGTAATCCCCGCGCTTGGGAGGCTGAGACAGGAGGATCACGCTGGTTCGAACCCAGCCGCGCTGGCTTAAGAGACCCTGTTTCCAGGTTTAAAAAATAGGTCTGGGAGTGTAACCCGGAGGTAGAAGGGCTTCCAGGAACCCAAGTACCACTAAAAAAAAAAAATAGTATTTCTATGATTCATTATATTTCAAACCAGAACTTCCTACTTCCTAGCAGGAGGTTCCAGAGGCAGACTGCACATTGTTTGGGCGTTCTTTACAAAGCACTAGTCTTGTCTGAGCACTTCAGTAACCTGCTTCTTTCTCTTTTTTTTTCCCTTTTTTTCTTTTTCTTTTTTTTTTTTTTTTTTTTTTTTTTTTTTGGTACTGGGATGGAACCCAGGGGCATTCTACCTCCAAGCTACACCCCCAGCCTGATTTTACTCTTTCATTTTGAAACAGAGCCTCACTAAGTTGCAGGGGATGTTACTAAGTAGCAAAAGCTGCCTGCAAACCTGTGATCCTGCGATCCTCCTGTCTCAGCCTCCCAAGAACTGGGATTATAAACCGGCATTACCACGCGCAAATCTAAGAGCTGAGTCGCTAACGCCTAGAGAGGGATGCAGGGGCTTGAGCGGGGAACTTGCCCTGAGATCCACAAAGAGCTCTCACCAGCACGTCCTCCAGGCTGCCCTCACCATGCTGGGAGGAGGGCGGCCATGCTTCTCCTCCCTCCAATCATGAATGGACACTGGAGACAAATGCCTCCCAGGGACTGCGATTACAAGCGTGAGCCACCACACCCGGGTCTTTATTCTTTATTTTGAAAGAGGATCTCACTGAGTTGCTAAGGACTTTACTAAGTTGCTGAGGCTGATTGCAAACCTGCAATCCTCCTGTCTCTGCCTCCCAAATACTGGGATTGCAGGCGTGCTCCACCGTTTCTTGACAACATATAAAAGCATATACTGAGCCAGGCATGGTGGCGCATGTCTGTAATCCCAGTACATGAAAGTGTGAGACAGGAGGGTCACAGGTTCGAGATCAGCCTCAGCAACTTACTGAGACCTTTTTTCAAAATAAAAAGGTCTGGGGGTATAACTCAGAGGTAGAACGCCCTGGGTTTAATCTCCCTTAATACAAAATTGAAAATAAACTGGCTGCTGGCTTTATTTGCAGCTTCTTGCATTTATCGCCACGGGAAGCTTTGCAGCATCCCAGGGACTACCACTTTAGCTCTGAGGGCCACTGTGGGTTACCAATAATTCAACTATTTTGACAACTGTATCTTTTGCCTCACACTTAAATGTTACAAAGACGTAAACTCCAGGAAAAAGAGCTGTTGGTAGGAATGCTTCTGGAGTTTCTTTTCCCATCTAGAACGTAATGGTATGAATAGGGGTCTGCTGACCCGCTGTGGAGGCTGGGCCCTGAGCTTTCCTTCCAGACCAGCCAGCGGGAGCTCCTGCTATTGCCAGGCACGACCACCGGGCGGCGCGGGAGAGCAGCAAGTTCAGGCCCGAAGAGAGAACTAGCTGCCCACAGCTCAGCGGCCTAAAAGGGTACGTAGCCTCTGTGCTCAAAACCTGGTTTTGAGCCAGGCATGGTGGCGCACACTTGTAATCTCAGCATTTGAGAGGCTGAGACCAAAGGATTGCGGTTCGCAGCCAGCCTCAGCTACTTAGTGAGGTCCTTTGCAACTTAGTGAGACCCTATTTCAAAATAAAGAATAAAAACCCAAATGGGCCTGGCGGTGTAGCTCGGAGGTAGATACCCCATTCATCCCCAGTACTTCAAAAAGAAAAAAATAATCTTGGTTTTGCTGGGCGTGGTAGCACACACGGCAGACTCAGCTACTTAGTGGGGCTCTCCACAACTTGGTGAGACCCTGTTTCAAAATTAAAAAAAAAAAGAGGAAGAAGAAGAAGAAGAAGAAGAAGAAGAAGAAGAAGAAGAAGAAGAAGAGGAGGAGGAGGAGGAGGAGGAGGAGGAGGAGGAGGAGGAGGAGGAGGAGGAGGAGGAGAAGGCTGGAGATGTAGCTCAAAGGTAGAATGAATACCCCTGGATTCCATCCCCATTACCGAAAAACAAAACAAAACAAAACATTGGTTTTATTACTTTCTGTGCGAGGCTGGGGAACTTCGACCTCTAGGTAAGAGGGAAGCAGGAAGGGCTTATACAGGGCTTGCGTTTACATTAGGCGATTTGGAGAGTTCAGAATGAAGATAGCTCTGTGCATATTGGGTTTTGAACCAAGAGACAGGCTACCTCTAAGCTAGAGCCACACCCCTACCCACCCAGTACAGTCTGAGTTACTGCACGCTGGTCTTGAACCTGTGACCTTCCTGTCTCAGCCTCCCAAGTACCGGGATTACATGTGTGTAACACTACGCCTGGCGTGGCGATTGGGCAGTTTACTGTTTTTGTTTGTGCACAGGTGCATGCGTGCAGTGATTTACCTCCAAGCTACACCCCCAAACCCCCAATCCTTTTATTTTTTATTTTGAAACAGGCTATCGCTAAATTACCACGCACTGGCCTCAAACCTGAGATAAGTCCATCCTCAGTTTCCTAAGTACTTGGGTTGCCCGTTTGCTCTCCCGGCTGACTTCTCACTGATTTGTGTGGTAGGTGGCAGAAAAAAAGAAGATGCAGTTGCTCGTAACAGCCAGGAGAGGGGGCTGTTGAGTCATTTCTGTGGCTCGCACCTGGCGTGGTCTTGTTTTTGTCCGCGTTCAACCCGCATTTTTTTTTTTTTTTTTTTTTTTTTTTTTGGTCTGGCTCCTCAGCGGTGGCCGTGACCTCTCTAGCTGAGGCTCTGTCCAATGGTCGCTACTGTGCTGTAGCTGTTGGCGCCAGACGAGGTCCCAGGACAGTCTCTTTCCCACAGGGTACCCACGGAAGGGAGCGTCCCCAGGAGGCCTTAGACCTACCTGGCTTTGCATCCCAGCTACGCCACTCTCTGGCTGGAGACCTGAGCAAGTTATGTAACTTCTCTGCGCCTCAGTCCCCATACTTGTAAAGCAGCTAAAAAGCAGTACCTACCTCCTTTGAACATGGGGGAAATTAAATGTGATAACATATATAAAACACTTGAAACAGTGCCCAGCACATAGTAAGTGTTTAACTTGGACTTTCTGCCCTTGTCGTCACTTGTCAAAGGTCACATTGTCTTGGCAAGCTACTGTGTACACTAGAAACCCGTCTAGAGGGCTGAAGAATCAGAGGATAGTTTCTGTTGAAACTTCTAGGGTTAGAAAGAGCTCAGAAGAGAAGCTGATGGGTTGCCTCCCACTTCTGCTTTGTCAAATAATGACCAGTACGACTGACTGACTGACGGCGACGATGATTGTTATGGTGAAATATGTTGAGGTGTGTGTGAGGGGAGAAATAATTCCCCCAACAAAAAGACACAAAGATAAAAAGTGCAGGTTCTTGTCCTGAGCTAATGGTAAAAACACATCAGTCGGGACTCTTGCTGAAGATTTAAAGAAGTTTATTAAAAAGATAAAATATAGAAGACAGTTAATGCCCCATGCCATTCAGGAATGGCAGGGGAGGGTGATTTGAGTGAATTCATCAACAATCCCTGCATGCCGAGTGTTCTTATCCCGACCAAGTCTGAAGCAGGTCCTTTGATATGTAGATCTGCTGCCCTATCTCTAGCCCAGGTATCCTCTGTCTCCATCCCTGCCAGACCCGCCCCCTCTGAGGGGGGTGCTCTGTCTCTAGCACAGACCCCCACACCTTTTGTAACACTCCCAAGATGTATTAAGTTGCTTAAAGAGAGATGCGATTTCCTCCCATCTCTCTTTAGAAATATAAAAAGGCCCTAGGCTTCTTCTACTCTTTTGTTAATTATCCATGGAGAAATCTGCCAGCCTTCTCCCAACAGCCCCTGGCTTTCTTCACTACAAACCATATGTTTTTAAAATTGGAAATTTTCCCCAATACTGGTACATTTATACATTTTGAAACCTTTTCCCAATACTGGTACAAAGATGATAAATTCAGTCTTGATAAGGAGAGACTTTTATTCAATAGGTTCATTATCGGGTGGGGGAGAGGCGCTACTACTACCAGGAATGCGGTGGCCTGAGGGTCCAGAGCACCTGGGGGTAGGGAGGCCAGAGACCTGGCTGGGGGGGAGCCTGGGGTTGGGGTAGCAGATCTGAGATGCTGTGCTCTGAGGCGAGGTTCTCCTGGCTTGTGGGGGGTGGGGGGATAGTTCAGGGGCCTGAAGGAAGAAAGAGGCTCAAAGTTTTTCCCACAAATGTCTTGTTCCAGTGGATCCGTGGGGACAAGCAGTTAAGCTAATCATTCATATGAGAGAGAGGTTTTTTGTTTTTGTTTTTGTTTTCAGAACTGAAGATGGAACCCAGCGATACCTCCTAGGTATACTCATAGTTGTGCAGGGCCTCACTAAGTAGCTGAGGCTGGCTGTGAACCTGCGATCCTCCTGCCTCAGCCTCCCAAATACTGGGATTCCAAGTGTGCCCTGCAAAGAGAGAATTTTTAAGCCTGTGTCAATCCTTGTAAACAGCAGGCCTGAGAGTCTCATCCAAGTCCTAGCAGAAAGGTGGGTCTTCACAGTAAACTATTTTTCCAGACTGGAAGAGTGGGAGAATTTTGTGATGTTTACCAGGGTCACAGGGTTCAGGTAAAATCCAACATAAGATTGCAAATTATACATTTCCAATTTCTTTGGGGGGGGGGGGTACTGGGGATGGAACCCAGAGGCATTCTACCTCTGAGCTACGCCCCTAGCTCAAAATAAAGAATTTTTTATTCTTTATTTTGAAACAAGATCTCACTATGTTGTGGAGGGCCCCACTAAGCAGCTGAATCTGGCCATGAACCTCGATCCTCCTCTCAACCTCCCAAGTACTGGGATTACAAGCGTGCGTCACCACATCTGGTTTCCCATTTCTCATATTGAAACGGGGGTTTCTTCTGAGCCCCCCCAAGATGAAACAGGGGATTTCTGAGAAGAAACCTGGAGTTTCATCATAGATGAAACCGAGTTTCTTGAGAAGAAACTCGGCATTTCCTTACAGGGTTCTTGTCTACGGTGAGCGAAGCATGATACCCGCAGACCTCAGGAAGGGGAGTAAAAGGTTTATCGCCGAACACCACTCGGGCTGTCACTCAGGCTGTCGGGGCTCTGATGCCCATGCGACCTGCCAGAAAAGAGGTGCAGGTCACCCCTAGGGGCCCTGGTCAGCCTTGATGTCCAGCAGAGGCTTTCACCTGAGAGCATTCCGGGCCACGTGCCATCAGTTGCACGCTGCCTTCTCTCAGGGCTAACATGACCTGTGAGAGAGAGAACAGCTCCCCAAAAGGGGAGGGGGTCCTGCGAGGGAAAATCCCCATTTGCTGATCGCCTAGGGCCATTGCCCGATGTCTGCAAGTCCTCTTTTTGGTTAGGGTGACTTTGGGATCCCAGGAATTCTGGGAAGCAGCTCCCAGGATTTGCATAAGGTATTTGTAAGTCCTTGAAGAATCTCCTTTCAGACTTGCTTGGTGAGGGGCTCCTGGGTTTGTTGATTAGTAAACAGATGGCTTTGTGAAGCTCTGGTCCTTATCTCTGAGCCTTTGGAATTTCAGATATTCATAGCCCCTCAGGAAACTCAGGAAATTAGCTTTTCTACCGAGGCCTTTTTCCTATCTGCCTATTTCTTTTCTATCTCTTCAATATTATTATATTTCATTCTTCTTTTCTTTCTGTGCTGGGAATCGAGCCCAAGAGTGCTCAACCACTGAGCTCCATCCCAGCCCTTTTTATTTTTATCTATTTATTATTTGCTTTTTTGTGGTAGGAGGGGATTCAACCTGGGGGCGCTCTACCACTGAGCTACATCCCAGCCCTTTTGTGCATGGAGGGGGAGGTACCTGGGATCGCACCTAGGAGCATTTTACCTCTGAGCTACATCCCCAGCCCCTCACCTTTTTATTTATTTATTTTTGAGGATTTAAAGGAGCTTATTAAAAAGCTAGAAAATAGCCGGGCGTGGTGGCGCACGCTTGTAATCCCCGCGCTTGGGAGGCAGAGACAGGAGGATCGCGCAGGTTCGAAGCCAGCCGCGCGTGCTGGCTTAGGAGACCCTGTTTCCGAATAAAAATGTAAAAATAGGTCTGAGAGTGTAGCCCGGAGATAGAAGGGCTTCCAGGAACCCCAGTACCACCAAAAAAAAAAAAAGCTAGAAATAGAGAAAGCAGTTACAGCCTCATGTTACCCACATGAGGGGGTGCTTTGAACGAAATCACCCTCACCTTTTAAAATTATAAGCCAGGGTCTTACTAAGTTGCTGAGGGCCTCACTAAGTTGTCAAGGCTCACCTCCATCCACCCTCCCATCCTCCTGACTCAGCCTCCCGAGGACTAGAATTATACGCATGCACCACCATGCCTAGCCTATTTTTATTTAATTTAATTAATTAATTTAATTAATTTATGTATTTTTGCAGTACTAGGGATTGAACTGAGGAGCATTCTACCTCTAAGCTACACCATCATCCTATTTTTCATTGTTTATTTTGAAACAGGGTCTCACTAAGTAGCCGAGGCTGGCCGCAAACCTGCGATCCTCCTGTCTCAGCCTCCCAAGTACCAGAATTACAAGTGTGTGCAACCATGCATGGCCTTTTTTTTTTTTTTAAACTGGTCTTGCTAAGTTACCACACAGTGATCTGGAAGCTGTGATCCTCCCATGTCAGTCTCCCACGTGTTGAGATTACAGATGCGTACCACTTTTTTTTTTCCTGCAGTTCCAGGGATGGAACCCAAGGGTGCTCTACCTCCAAGCTACACCCCCAGCCCTATTTTTTTTTTTTTTTTTTTTTTTGTGGTACTGGGGGTGGAACCCAGAGGCTTTCTACCTCCAGGCTATACTCCCAGACCCATTTTTATATTTTATTTGGAAACAGGGTCTCACTAAGTAGCTGAGGCTGGCTTCGAACCTGTGCGATCCTCCTGTCTCAGCCTCCCAAGCGCAGGGATTACAAGCGTGCGCTACCATACCCGACCCCAGCCCTACTTTTTATTCTTTATTTTGAAACAGGGTCCCACTGAGTTGCAAAGGGCCTTATTAAGTAGCTGAGGCTGATGTGAACCTGGATCCTCCTGTCTCAGCCTCCTGAATGCTGGGATTACAAGCGTGCGCCACCACGCCCGGCTGTGCACACCACTTCTTGAACAAGTTTTTCTAAGAATTACTTTTCAGGTAAGGGATAAAATCCAAGCTATGGCTGACCTGTGAGCCCCCACCTAAATCTTTTGTAGAGAGCAGGCCTGGATGGAAGAGGAGGCTCATCTCCTGACTCCCTTGGCAAACTGCACCGCTGGAACAAGCTTCCTTGGTACTGTGCTCTTGGCATTTCTCTCTGACCCACAAGCAGATCGATGAGAAACAAAACTTAAAATGTGGCAATGTTAGCAGAAATGCTTAAACAGCGCTTTTGTCCAGCCACGGCGGCTCCTCCACCTCAGCTCCCTTCCTGCAGGCGCTGGCAAAGCTGCCTTTCCTGAGCCTGGAATCTTCCTGCAGGAGCCTCTGCTTCCCCAGGACGTGTGAGGGCTTCCTGTTTTGCTCACTTTGCCTTTCCAGGAAAAATAAAAACTTCTTGCTGCATCACAGGACGTGTTTTATTTGTGGAATTAGGGATAGAACTCAGGGGAATTCTACCTCTAAGCTATACCACCACCCCTTTTTTATTTGGAAACAAGGTCTCACTATGTTGCAGAGGCCTCATTCAGTTGCTGAGGCTAGCCTTGAGGCTGCTATCCTCCTTTCTCAGCCTCCCAAATACTGGGATTACAAGTGTGCGCCATAACACCAGGCTTGGGGCTTTTTATTTTTTGTTTTGAAGCAGGGTCTTGCTAGGCTGCCGAGAGTCTCCCTGAACCTTGTTCAGGCCATCCTCAAGCCTGTGGTCCTCCTGTCTCAGTTACTGTTTATCTTGAAACAGAGTCTTGCTGGGTTATAGCAGTTGGCACCCAGGCAGCATTGAAGCATCTCCCTGTCATTCTTCTCTGTCTCTTCTCGTGCTGGGGATGGAACCCAGGGCCTCTTGCAGGTGAGGCGAGCACTGGGCCCGGCAGGCATGGCTGTGGAGTCAGCGGGCCTGCCCACCCTCGTCTGCCTGCAGCAGCCTCTGATTTACTTCTCCTCCAAAAGCTAAGCGAATGAAGCTCCCAAGGTCAAGCTAATTATCTGAACTAAATCTGAGGATTTGTGAAAACTCTCAGAATCTAAGTGGGGAATGAGGAGCAGCTGTCTGACAACCCAAACTCGGAACTGGGTGAAACTGTCTCACCTTCCTCTTCCCCTTTCCTCTTTTCTGAAGAAACTCCTCCTTCCCTACCCCCCACTACTTCACAAGCCAATGCCCTCTCCATTTTAAAAAAAAAAAAAACAAAAGCCAGGCATGGCAGTGCAAGCTTGTACTTGTAGTACAAGCACGCCAGTGCTTGGGAGGCTGAGACTGAAGGATCACAGGTTCACAGCCAGCCTCAGCTACTTAGTGAGGCCCTTTGCAACTCAGTGAGACCCTATTTCAAAATACAGAATAAAAAAATCAGGCTGGGGATGTAGCTAGCAGGTAGGAATGTCCCTGGGTTTCATTCTCAACACCACAAAAAAGGAAAGAAAGAAAGACAGACAGACAGACAGACAAACCACGAAGCCAGTGAGCAGGTAATCCCAGTACTTGGGAGGCTGAGATAGGAACCCAAGAGGCTGTGCCGCTGGAGCTGCCATTTGGAATGGGACTGGAGTCAACCAAGAGCCTGACACCAGGCCGCCCCTGAAACCAGCCCCCACCTCTATAGGTCAGTAAATGCCCCTTTGCCTTAATTCAAGTTAATTTTCTATCTTTTTTTTTTTTTTTTTTGCGCAGTACTGAGGATGGAACCCAGGGAAATTCTACCTCCGAGATACACCCCCCAGCCCTATTTTTAGTCCTTTTTACATTTGAAATAGGGTCTCACTGAGTTGCAAAGGGCCTCACTAGTAGCTGAGGCTGTTCAGGAACCACAATCCTCCTGTTTCTGCCTCCCAAATGCTAGGATTACAAACCTGGCCTGCCTCAGCCACTTGTGAGGTCCTCCAGGAATTTAGTGAGACCTTGTTTCAAAATAAAGATCAAAATAGGGCCGAGGGTGTAGCTCAGAGATAGATTGCCCCTGGGTTAAATTCCCAGTACTGCAAATAAGTAAATAAATAAAAGGTAAATTGACCCAATTATATTATGTGCTGACAATGAGTCCACCATTATTAGGTATAATTCTTTTTTGGGGGGGTAAAACCCAGGGGCATTCTACCCCTGAGGTACACCCCAGCCCTATTTTTTTTTTTTATTCTTTATTTTGAAATAGGATCTCACAAAGTTGCAAAGGGCCTCACTAAGTAGTACTTGAGGCTGTCTGAGAAGCTGAGATCCTCCTGTCTCAGCCTCCCAAATGCTGGGATTACAAGGGTGCTCCCTGACGCCCAACTGCACCAGCCCTTTTTATTTTTTATTTTGAAATAGGGTTTCACTAAGTTGCTGAAGCTGGCCTCACATCTGTTATCCTCCTGTCTCTGCCTCTCAAGTAATTAGTAGATAAATATCTAAGTGAATTACCACATGCCATCTAACAAGAATATGTTAAAAGTTAGAATAAGCCGGGCGTGGTGGCGCAGGCTCGTAATCCCCGCGCTTGGGAGGCTGAGACAGGAGGATCGCCCAGGTTCGAAGCCAGCCTCAGCTACTTAGTGAGGCTCTCAGCAACTTAGTGAGACCCTGTTTCCAATAAAATATAAAATAAGTCTGGGAGTATAGCTCAGAGGTAGAAAAACCCCTGGGTTCCACCCCCAGTACCACTAAAAAAAAAAAAAAAAGAATAAGTTAGAAGTTTATGAAACAGTAAATAATGTTGCTATAAAAGGAGAAAATGTAAAATTGGGATGTATGTGAGCCAGGCATGGTGGCACATGCTTGAAATGCCAGTCAGGAGGATCAAAGGTTCACTGCCAACCTCAACCTCAGCAATGTGTGTGTGAGTGTGTGAGTGTGTGTGTGTGTGTGTGTGTGTGTGTGTGTGTTACTGGGGGTGGATCCCAGGGGCTTTCTACCTCCGGGCTACACTCCCAGACCTATTTTATATTTTATTTAGAAATGGGGTTTCACTAAGTTGCTGAGAGCCTCACTAAGTAGCTGGCTTTGAACCTGTGTGATCCTCCTGTCTCAGCCTCCAAAGCACTGGAATTTCAATCATGAGCCACCACGCCAGCCTCAACCTCAGCAATTTAGGTCCTCTAGAATCTAGCGAGAGCCTATTTCAAAATAAAAATAAAATAAGGCTGTGGCTCAGAGGTAAAATGCTCCTAGGTTCCATCCCCAGTATCTCTCTCTCTCTCACACACACACACACACACACACACACACACACACACACACATTGCTGAGCCCGGCAGCAAATTGATGATCCTTCTGTCTCAGCCACCCAAATACTGAGATTGCAGGCGTATACCACCATGCCTGGCTCAGATGCTCTTATTAATCTCTCATTTTGACCCCTCATGGTTGCTGTTGATTATCATGGAAGTAATAACTACTACTTTAATCTTGCTATGTTCCTAAAACTGATAGTGTAAAAATGAACCAGATGTGATAGCACACACATCCTAGTACTTGGGAGGCTGACGCAGAAAGATCACAGGTTCAAGACCAGCTTGAGCAATTTAGGGAGACCTTGTTTCAAAATAAACAAATAAAAAGACCTGGTGGGAGGGGTATAGCTCAGAGGTAGAATTTCCTTGGGCTCAATCCCCAGTATCAAAAAACAAAAATAAAAAGACTGAAAAAGCTTTAAAAAGCTATTGTGAGCTGGGTGTGGTGGTGCATGCTTGTAATCTCTGTACTTGGGAAGCTGAGACAGGGAGGATTGCAGGTTCACAGCAAGCCCTAGCTACTTAGTAAGGCAATCAGCAACTTAGTGAGCTCATCTGCAATTTAGTGAGACCCTGTTTGAAAATGAAAGAACAAAATAGGGCTGAAGTGTAGCTTGGAGGTAGAATGTTCCTGGTTACATCCCCAGTAATACACACACACACACACACACACACACACACACACACACACCATGGCACATAAACATAAGGTGATATTTTAATCTTAATCATGATAAATTCATACTATCCAGGGTTTCTAAAATTGTCAGTGGCAATTTAGCCAGGAATTTATCCTAAATACTTTGACAAGTTTTGCTTATTTCTGGACCCCTTCTTTACAAGCTTCTGTTTGCCTGGGAATCAGTGTTTTAAAGGTGAACAGGCTGTGGATGCTGTGCTCATAATCTATGCTAACCAGACTGCCTGCAAAATTCTCGAGTGGCCCATTCTTCCTGAGATGATTCCTCTCATGGTCGTGGGCGATTGCCAGCTCTTCACAACCAAACCCAACCTTTGAACGGGCATTGCTCTTCACGATTGCCTTAACTGGCCAGTCATTATTCCATTTTCTTTTTTTTTTTCTTTTTGGTGGTACTGGGGTTCCTGGAAGCCCTACCACCCGGCTACACTCCCAGACCTATTTTTTATATTTTTTTTATTTGGAAACAGGGTCTCTTAAGCCAGCGAGGCTGGCTCCGAACCAGCGCGATCCTCCTGTCTCCGCCTCCCAAGTGTGGGGATTACAAGTGTGTGCCACCACGCCCGGCTATTATTCCATTTTCTTAAAGGTTCCTTTGAAAGAGTATTATGGAAGGTGAAAGTGCATGAAGGTTAAAGTCGTAAGAAAGTTTGATTAAATAATTGTAAAATACCTGGGCGTGGTGATGCTCACCTGTAATAACAGTACTTGGGAGGCTGAGACAGGAGGATCACAGATACAAGGCAACCCTCAGCAATTTATTTATTTATTTATTTATTTATTTATTTTCTTTGTGATACTGAGGATGGAACCCAGGGGCATTCTAACTCCTAGCTACACCCCCAGCCCTATTTTTTATTGTTTATTTAGAAACAGGGTGTCACTGAGTTGCAAAGGGGCCTCACTAAGTAGCTGAGGCTGTCCACGAACCACAATCCCCCTGACTCAGCCTCCCAAATGCTGAGATTACAAGTCTGTGCTACCACGTCCGGCTTATTTTTTGTGTGTGATGCTGAAGCTGAAACCCAGGGGCATTCTACCTCTGAGATACCACTCAGCCCTATTTTTTATTGTTTATTTTGAAACAGGGTCTCACTGAGTTGCAAAAGGCCTCACTAAGTAGCTGAGGCTGACTGTGAACCACAATCCTCCTGTCTCAGCCTCTCAAATGCTGGGATTACAAGCGTGAGCCACCATGCCTGGCTACCTCAGCAATTTAGTGAGACCCTCTTCCCAAAAAAAAAAAAAAAAAAAAAAAGGAAGAGGTGTTGGAGATAATAGCTCAGAAAATAGCGTAAAAATAATAAAATGCCAGGTATGGTGGTCAATGCCTATAGTCCCAGCTACTTGATTGTTTCTGTATTTGTTTTTGTAGTATTGAGGATTGAACCCTGGGCAGTCTACCTCCAAGTTATATCTCCAGCCCTATTTTATTTTTATTTTGGAACAAGGTCTCATTAGTTGCTGAGAGTCTCACTACTTGTAGAGGCTGGCCATAAACCTGAGATCCTCTTGTCTCATCCTCCCAAGTACTGGGATTACAGGGGTCTGTCACCATGCCCAAGTAGTGCCAGCTTCCTGAGAGGCTGAGGAGTTCTGGTTCACCCTGGGCAACAGTGTAAGACTCTATCTCTAAAGCCATAAACAATAATAATAATAATGATTGTGAAAACAATTTATTTTGCAATACAAAGGATGAAACCCAGGAGTGCTCTGCCACTAAACTACATCTCTAGCCTCTTTTATTTTGCCTTGTACATGCTTGGCAAGTGCTCTTCTACAATTGAGCTACGTTTCCTCCCTACTCCCCCTTTTGAGACAGGGTCTGGTTAAGTTGCCTACTGGCCTGGAACTTGCCACCTTCCAGTCTCAGCCACCTTTTTTTTCACCTTTTCTTTTTTTCAGCACGCAGGAGGGGCATTCTACCTCTGATCCATACCCCCAGCCTCATTTTTATTCTTTATTTTGAAACATGGCCTTACTAAGGCCTCACTACATAGCTGAGGCTGGCTACCATCCTGAGATTCTCCTGTCTCAGCCTCCCAGGTACTAGGATTACAAGCGTGCACCACCAAGCCTGGCTCTAAGGTTATTTTCAAGTACTGATCTGAGTAACCAGAGGAGCCAACTCTGCAAAGATTAGAGAAGTATACTTTTCAGATACAAGGGACCAGGTAACAGTGGGAGGAGCTAGCATGCTGGAAACCTCAGTGGTGACTATGGTACCAGTACTTTGGAGGCTGAGACAGGAGTATCACAGGTTCCAGACCAGCCTTAGCAACTTAGCAAGAATCCATATCAAAATCAAAGGGCTAGCCGGGCGTGGTGGTGGCACACGCTTGTAATCCCCGCGCTTGGGAGGCAGAGACAGGAAGAATGCGCAGGTTCAAAGCCAGCCGCACTGGCTTAAGAGACCCTGTTTCCACATAAAAAAGTATAAAAATAGGTCTGGGAGTGTAGCCCATGGGAGTGTAGCCAGAGGTAGAAGGGCTTCCAGAAACCCCAGTACCACCAAAAATAAATAAATAAATAATTAAATAAATCAAAATTAAAGGGCTAGAAGCTGGGTGTGGTGGCACACACTTGTAATCCTAGCATTTGGGGGGGGGGGCTGATACGGAAGGATCCAGGTTCGTGAATAGCTTCTTTGCAACTCAATGAGACCCTGTTTCAAAATAAAGAATATTTTTTTAATGGACTGGGGGTGTAGCTCACAGTTAGAATGTCCCTGGGTTCCATCCCCAGTACTGCAAATAAAATAAAATAAAATAAAATGGCTAGAGGTATAGCTTGGAGGTAGAATGCTCCTGGGTTTGATCCTCAGTAATAATAACAACAGCAAAAAGACGCACAAGGCTGGGGTTGGAACACAGGCAAGCAGGGCAGTCGTCCGGGGAGGAGTCAAAGAATAGACAGGACCTGGATTGTGCTCGGGCCACAGTGGACTTGGGCTTCTGTTGGGAAATCGAGTAGGGAAAGGATCTGCGAACTCTTAGAAAGATGGCTGTGGGCTGTTTGAAATAAAACCTGCTGGAGCTCCAGGTGGGAAACTGATACAGCAACCCAGTCTACAGTCTAGGTGGAGAGTGAGAGTGGCCAGATCAGGGAAGGGGCTCTCCAAGTGAAACGCCCACCTGGCCCCAGGACCTGGGGCAGGAAGGGGTTTCAAAGGCCATCTCCATCGCCCTCAGCGAGGAAGGTC
Organism: Muscardinus avellanarius; assembly: GCF_963383645.1. Lineage (NCBI taxonomy): Eukaryota > Metazoa > Chordata > Mammalia > Rodentia > Gliridae > Muscardinus > Muscardinus avellanarius. The sequence goes on from NC_137797.1 coordinate 86,327,579, forward strand.
AAAGGCTGGACGGATGCCAGGAAATCACCAGCCCACAAGATAGCAATTCCAACCAAGGATCAAGTCCAGTGTGGTGGCACAGACTTGTAATCACAATACTAGGGAGGCTGAGACAGGAGGCAGGTTCGCAGCCAGCCTCAGCAATTTAATGAGACCCTCTTTCCAAATAGAATAAATAGGCAAGGGGGTATAACTCCAAGGTAGAATGTCCCTGAGTTCCACACACAAAATAATTAAGGGTCAAAATTGTGCAAAAGTCATTGGTTCCCCAAAACCCTGATCATAAAAGAATAAACAGAAAACTTCAGAAGATTTAAAAGTCCGCTCCCCAAGAGCTTTGTAGTGTCTCTTTCTAGCCTCCCACCCGTGTGTGTGGGGGAGGGGGGGAGCTGCATTTGTCCTGTATCTTTCCATGACTTAAACTTTCATATTTTTATACCCTTCATCAGTCCTTGGACTTCATTCATTGAGATCCACTGGACAAGAACCCTAAAAGAGGAGACATCCCCATTTCAAAAGTGTGGTCTCTTGTCGGGCGTGGTGGCGCACACTTGTAACCCCCGCGCTTGGGAGGCTGAGACAGGAGGATCATGCAGGCCAGCCGCGCTGGCTCAAGAGACCCTGTTTCCAAATCAAAAGTATAAAATAGGTCTGGGAGTGTAGCCCAGAGGAAGAAGGGCTTCCAGGAACCCCAGTACCACACACACAAAAAAGTGTGGTCTCCCCAGCTTGGTAGTTCCTCAAAAAAGTCAACATAGAATTGCCATATAACCCAGCAATTCCACTCATCAAAATATGCCTGAGAGAGTTGTGTATAATGATCGGCGCAACCCAAGAGACAAAAGACCCCAGAGGTTGGTCCATTTAGGGAAAGTTCGTTGCAGGAGAGGTCAGCAGCCAGGCTGTCTCTTGCAAGAGAGCAGCCCCATGATGTAAAGAAACTTTACATCAGAGAGAGCAAGGGAGGGGGTAGTGGCTGGTCCCGGGAACAGCCAGACTCAGCTGCTCATGGTGGTGAGGGCTGGCCTTGGTGGTCAGGGTTGGAATTACCCCCTTGTGACTGTTTTCTTAATTTGGTAACTGCTCCTTAGACTGGGTCAGCCTGCCCTGCGTTATGACATCGCAGCTGTGCTTGTGAGACCCACCAGGGCCCATGTACCCTCTGACCTAACAAGCTGAAAACATGCTCCCTCACACAATTCATGTCCTCGTCTAACAGCAGCATCAACAGCCCCAAAGAAAAATAAATAAATACATACAAGTAAATAAATACATAAATAGTGCTCTGGGAACCCCTAAGGATCCCTGACATATATCATTGGATCATCAGACTCAAAACTATTTTTGTATCCAGGTATGGTGGCTCACACCTGGAATCTCAGTACTTGGGAGGCTAAGACAGGAGAATCACAGGTTGGAAGATAGCCTCAGCAAGGAACTCTCATCAACCTAGCGAGACCCTGTTTTAAAATAAAAATAAAAATAGGGCTGTAGGTGTAGCTCAGTGATAAGAATGCCCCTGGGTTCAATCCTCAGTACCACAAGAAAATAAAAACAAAAACAAAAATTATTTTTGTAATAACAGAGAAATTATTTGCCTTTTTTTCTCATTCTTTCATAAGAGTAGAGTTTTCCAGAGGCTATGGGGCATGATACTGCTGCAGATTATGAGTGTAGAAACAGATATGAACATGCAACTTTGTTATTAAGCCAGACATTAGAAAGATGGGAAAACATTGGGTGTGGTGGCTAAGCTTGTAATCCCTGCGCTTAGGAGGCAGAGACAAGAGGATCATGCAGGTTCAAAGCCAGCCTCTCTGCCTTAAGAGACCCTGTTTCCAAATTTAAAAATATTTAAAAAATAGGTCTGGGAGTATAACCTGGAGGTAGAAGAGTTTCCAGGAACCCCAGTACCACCAGAAAGAAAGAAAGAAAGAAAGAAAGAAAGAAAGAAAGAAAGAAAGAAAGAAAGAAAGAAAGAAAGAAAGAAAGAAAGAGAGAAAGAGAGAGAAAGAAGGAAAGAAAGAAAGAAAGAAAGAAAGAAAGAAAGAAAGAAAGAAAGAAAGAAAGAAAAGATGGGAAAAAGAACTAAAGCAATAATGCTTGTTTTCATTAGCTTTCTGTCACTATGCCCAAAATACCTCACAAGAATGACTTAGAGGAGGAAAGGTTTATCTGGCTCATGGTTTCAGAGGTACAGTCCATTGTCACTGCCCTGAGGCAAAGACTGTATGGTGGCAGAGTGTGGGGGAGAAAAACCCCTCAGTTACTGGCAGAGAGAAACAGGAAGCGGTCAGGGGTCACTCTCAGATGGGTCCTCTCATGCCCCATCTTCCTAAGTTACCCCACAAATCCAGTCAAATTATGAATTCATAAATGGATTTATAAGCCAGTTGTGGTGGCGCACGCCTGTCATCCCAAGGCTGAGACAAGAGGATCACAGGTTCGAGAACAGTCTCAACAAGTAATAAGACTCTCATCAACCTAGTGAGACCCACTTTTAGTGTGTGTGTGTGTGTGTGTGTGTGTGTGTGTGTGTGTGTGTAACTAAGGGTGGAACACGGGGGCCTTCTACCTCCAGGCTATGCTGCTTGCCCTTATTTTATTTATTTATTTATTTATTTGTTTATTTATTTATTTATTTTGTGGTACCAGGGATTGAAGCCAAGGGCACTCTACCTCTGAGCTGCACCCCTAGCCCTATTCTATTTTTATTTAGAAACAGAGCTCACTAAGTTGCTGAGAGCCTCCCTAAGTTGCTGAGGCTGTTCTGGAAATTGTGACCCATAAGTTTCAGTTTCCCAAGTACTGGAATTATAGGCATGCGTGCACCACAATAGTTAGCTTTTCTTTCATTTTTGAGAAGACCAGTAATTCAGAAGTTTGTCCTTAATTCACTTTAATTTTGTTCCTTGTGTGGTGCTGGGATTCCCATGGCCTCCTGTGTGGTCACAGGTGCTCTTTCTTGGGGCTGCATCCCCAGCCCAGAGCAGGTGATCTTGAGTAATTCATCCTGGAAGGGATGGGAGCGGCAGACTGTAACTAAGATAGACTGGCCATATGTTGGTAAATCCTATATCTGGGCAATAGGTATGTGACAGCTCGTTATTCTATTCTTTCTATTTTGTGTAAGTTTGGAGATTTCCATAATAGAAAGCTTAAGAAACAATTTCAATTTTTTCTTTTCTTTTTCTTTCTTTTTTTTTTTTTGCAGCACTGAGGATGGAACCCAGGGGCATTCTACCTTCGAGCTACACCACCAGCCCTATGTTTTATTCTTTATTTTGAAACAGAGTCTCACTGAGTTGCAGAAGGCCTCACAGAGTAGCTGAGGCCTTCGGCGAACTGCAATCCTCCTGTCTCAGCCTCCCGAATGTTGGGATTACAAGTGTGCGCCACCACGCCCAGCTAAGGATTTCAATATTTAGTCAATGTCTGGAGCCTTATGCTAGCTGTTCAAAACCAAACAGGCCAGACACAAGATTGTGAATTGTCTGCTATGTTTCACTTGCTTTAGGGTGGCTTTTTTTGGAAAGGATTTGTCAAGTCCAGGCGTGGTAGTGCACTCTTGTAATCCCAACATTCGGGAGGCTGAGACAGGAGGATCGCACAGGTTGGAAGAAGCCAGCCTCAATTACTTAGTGAGGCTCTCAGCTGCTTAGTGGATCCCTTGTTTCCAAATAAAATATAAAATAGGTCTGGGAGTGTAGCCCGGAGGTAGAAGGTACCCGGGTTCCATCCCAAGTACCACCAAAAAATAAAAAAGAAAGAAAAAGAAAAGGATTTTGTCAAACTATACATTTCAAGTTGAATATAAAAAGTAGTATGCATTTCATCAGAATCTCCAGTTTCAGGGTGCCTTCTGTGCGCTCTCAGGCAGAGCAGTGGAATGAGTAATTCCCCTCATTTGGCCTCCACACTCAGCTGATGTCACATTAATTGCTACCTTTGTGTAGCTACTGCCTGTCTGTGGCCACGGATGACGTGGGGGGAGGGGGTTGCAGGGAATTGAATCCAGGGACATTGTACCTCCGAGCTACATCCCCAGCCCTACTTTATTTTTTTATTTTGAAACAGAGCCTCGCTAAGTTGCAGGCAGCCTCACTAAATTTTTGAAGCTGGCAGCATACCTGGGATCCTCCTGTCTCAGCCTCCCAACTCCCAAGTACTGGGATTCTGATAACATTTTATTTTATTTTATTTTTTGTGATACCAGAGATTTAACCCAGGGACATTCTACTTCTGAGCTACACTCCCAGCCTTGTTTTTTTTAATTCTTTTTTTTTTATTTTGTGTGTGTGTGTGTGTGTGTGTGTGTGTGTGTGTGTGGTACTTGGGATGGAACCCAGGTTATTCTACCTCCGAGCTACACCCCCAGTCATTTTTTTTATTATTACTCTTTAATTGGAAACAGGGTCTCACTGAGTTGAAAAGGGAGGGTACAATCCCCAAGGGCACATACACACACAAAAATAAATAAATAAGTAAATAATAAACAGATAAATAATAAAACACAAACTGGGCATGGTGGCGCATGCTTGTAATCCCAGCATTCAGGAGGCTGAGACAGAAGGATCATGGTTCTTGGAAAGCCTCAGCTACTTAGTGAGGCCCTTCACAACTTAGACCCTGTTTCAAAATAAAGAATAAAACATAGGTGGGTGTAGCTCAGAGATAGAATGCCCCTGGGTTCCATCCCCAGACTTGCAAAAATAAATAAATGAATACAAATAAAACACATTACAAGCTAGTATGGTGGAGGCATAGCTCAGAGATAGAATGCCCCAGGGTTCAATTCCCAGTACCACTCACACACACATACACACACAAATAAAATAAAATAAAATAAATACAAAATGAAGAATAAACCAGGCATGCTGCGTCATACTTGTAATCCCAGTACTTGGGAGGCTGAGACAAGGATTTCAGTTTTCGGGCCAACCTCAACTACTTAGTGAGGCCCTCTACAACTTAGTGAGATTCTATTTCAAAATAAAGAATACCCAGGCGTGGTGGCGCACGCTTGTAATCCCAGCATTTGGGAGGCTGAGACCAGAGAATCACGGTTCGTGGCAGCCTCAGCTACTTAGTGAGGCCCTCCGCAACTCAGTGAGACCTGGTTTCAAAATAAAGAATAAAAATAGGGCAGGGGGTGTAGCTCGGAAGTTGAATGCCCCTGAGTTCCATCCCAGACCTTCACACAAAAAAGAAGAAAGAAAGAAAGAAAGAAAGAAAGAAAGAGAGAGAGAGAGAGAGAGAGAGAGAGAAAGAAAGAAAGAAAGAAAGAAAGAAAGAAAGAAAGAAAGAAAGAAAGAAAGAATAGAGACGGGCATGGTGGTGTATGCTTGTATCCCAGCATTTGGGAGTCTGAGACAGGAGGATCCCGGTTTGCAGACAGCCTCAGCTACTTAGTGAGGCCTTCCGCAACTTAGTGAGACCCTGTTTCAAAATAAAGAATAAAGCCAGACATGGAGGCCCACGCTTGTAGTTCCCCCCACTTGGGAGGCTGAGACAGGAGGCTTGCACAGGTTCGAAGCCAGCCTCAGGTATTTAGTGAGGCTCTCAGCAACTTTGTGAGACCCTGTTTCCAAATAAAGTATAAAATAGGTCTGGGAGTATAGCCCAGAGGTAGAAAGCCTCTGGGTTCCATCCCTCCTAGTACCACAAAATAAATAAATAAATAAATAAATAAATAAATAAATAAATAAATAAGATAAAATAAAAATTAGGACGGGGGTGTAGCTCGCAAGTTGAATGCCCCTGGGTTCCATCCCCAGACCCACAGAAAGAAAGAAAGAAAGAAAGAAAGAAAGAAAGAAAGAAAGAAAGAAAGAAAGAAAGAAGAAAAGAAAAAATAGGGCTGGGGTGTAGCTTAGAGGTAGAATGCCTCTAGTACCACAAAAACAAACAAACAAGTTTAAGAAGGTATTCTAAACTTGAATTTTATTTTACTTTTGTACCGGGGATTGAACTCAGGGGCATTTTAGCTCTAAGATATACCCCCAGCCCTTTTTTTTTTATCTAATTTTTAAATTTTGAAACATAATCTCACAAAGTTGCTGAGGCTGGCCTCTACTGGGATCAAACCCAGGGTTATTTTACCTCTGAGCAACACCCCTAGCCCTTTTCATTTTTTATTTTAAATAAAATAGTTTGCTGAGTATCTTACTAAATTGCTTAGGCTGGCTTTGAACCTGCAATTCTTCTGTCTCAGCCTCCCAAGTATTGGGATTACAGGTATGCACAACCACGCCAGGTTTTTCTTTACTCTTTTTTTGGGCGGGTGGAGACTGGGCATTAAGCCCAGGGGCATTTTATCTCTGAGGCACTCCCAGTCCTATTTTTTATACTTTATTTTGAGACAGGGTCTCACTAAATTGGGGAGGGCCTCACTAAGTAGTTGAGGCTGGCCACAAAACTTTGATCCTGTCAAGTAGTGGGATATAATCTACCTTTGAGAATAAGATTTCATGTTTGAAAAATATCATTGCCCCAATTAGCACTCCTATTCAAATAGAGAGTACATTTTCCTGCAGGGTTATTTACTTATCAGTCTCTTAGCTGGGCCTGTTGGTGCATGCCTGTAATCTCAGTACCTGGGAGGCTGAGACAGAAAGATTACAATTGTGAGGACATCCCTCAGCAATGTAGTGAGACTCACAGCAAGCTGGGGAGACCCTGTTTCAAACAAAAAACTTAAAGGCTGGGTGTGTAGTTTGGGGGTAGAATGCCCCTGGTAAGTTCATTCTCCAGTAGCACAAAAAAACTAATAAGAAGCCAGGCATGGTGGTGCTTGGAATCCCAGTACTTGGGAGGCTGAGACAGGTTGAGACAGTAGGATCATGCAGGTTCAAAGCCAGCCTCAGCAAGTTAATGAGGCTCTCAGCAACTTAGTGAGACCCTGTTTCAAAATAAAAAATAAAAACAGCCGGGCGTGGTGGCACACGCCTGTAATTCCAGCATTTGGGAGACTGAGACAGGAGGATTGCACAGGTTTGAAGCCAGCCTCAGCTACTTAGTGAGACCCTTTGCAACTCAGTAAGACCCTATTTCAAAATAAAGAATAAAAAATAGGGTGGGGAGTGTACTCGGAGGTAGCATGCCCTTTGGTTCCATCCCTAGTACCGCAAATAATCATAATCATAATCATAATCATAAATAATAATAATGAAAGTAACAAAAATTAAAAAAAAATAAAAATAGGCCTGGGAGTATAGTCTGAAGGTAGAAAGTCCCTGGGTTCCATCCCTAGTACCACATATACACACATGCACACACACACATACACAAAAAGTCTAATAATAAAAAAGAAAAAATAAAAGGACAGAATGGCTAAGGTGATGCCATGTTATCCTTTTCTTTTTTTTTCTTTTTTTTTTTTTTTTGGTGGTACTGGGGTTCCTGGAAGCCCTTCTACCTCCGGGCTACACTCCCAGACCTATTTTTACATTTTTATTTGGAAACAGGGTCTCCTAAGCCAGCGCGCGCGGCTAGCTTCGAACCTGCGCGATCCTCCTGTCTCTGCCTCCCAAGCGCGGGGATTACAAGCGTGCGCCACCACCCCGGCCATGTTATCCTTTTCAAACCTGGAAGCGGTAGGCTTGTAGATCTGCAGTGGTTGATCTGTGCACCTGACTCCTGCCTGAGAAGAGAAGCTCTCCTACACTTCTTTAATAACACACATCCGAAGTTAAGCCTCTTGTGTTGCCTTGGATTCTGTTACTTTAAATAGGTACCCACTAGATTATAATTTTTACTTCATTTGAAGATTGTTGGAATCTGATATTAATTCTTTTCTTTCCAAAAAAATCACAACGGGCAAGCTGGAAGTAAAAAAAAAAATTACTCAGAATAGTACAATTAAATTGGCTTTCCTCCCGGCATCTTTCTTGCCCCTTTAATTATTGTTTGAGTCTGAGGTTACAGGAAATAGTCATAGGAGAAGAATTGGGGTGGGGCAAGAGGATTTTACAGTTTTCCTAAGACAGAATAAGGTAGTTTTTTAAATGTTTTCAAAAGCTATTATATAAGCCACAATTGCTCCCTAGAAATGGTGCCTGTGGAGCCGGGCATGGTAGTATGTACCGGTAATCCTAGTATTTGGGAGGTTGAGGCAGGAGGATTGCAGGTTTGAAGATAGCCTCAGCAACTGAGGCTCTCAGCAACTTAGCAAGACCCTTTTCAAAATAAAAATAAAAAGGGCTGAGGTGTAGATTAGAAGTAGAATGGCCCTGGGGTTCAATCCTCCCAGCAAGAAAGAAAGGGAGGGAAAGAGGGAGGCTGCGGAGGGGCTGCAAGCTTGGCCATGATGGCTGCTAGAAGCTAGCTCAGGCACATCAGCATCCTGAAATTTCTCTCTAAGATTTCCAGGCTAATTTAATGATGGGATTGTGGCTAAATTGCTAAGCTTAAAATAATTGCCTCATGAATAGTCATATCGATTATGACTGGAGAGCAGAGGCTCTGCGCTCTATTTTTAGTTCAGATCTACGCTCTTTGTTGAGGAAGCCGAGGGATGCTTTTTGTCAATCAATTTCTGAAAGGATAAACTATGTGGTGTGTGGATGTGAAGACAGAGAAAACATTTCCTGTCTCCCAGAAGCTCTAAGCTGCACAAGTTGGGAAGAAAAATAATGCTATGGTCTGAATGTTTATGTCTTCCCCTAAATTGATATGTTAAAATCCTAAATCCAGGGGTAATGGGACTTCGGAGGCGAGGCCTTTATGAGGTGATCAGGTCATGTTGCCGAGACCTTCAGAAGGAGATTAGAGCCCTTATATAAAAGGCCCCAGAGCCTGGCACAGTGGTGCTCACCTATAACCCAAGCACTTTGGAAGCCAAGACAGGAGGACCACAAGTTCAAGGCCAGCCCCAGCAACTTAGTGAGACTGTTTTAAAATAAAAAAAGCTAGCCAGGCGTGGTGGCACATGCTTGTAATCCCCGCGCTTGGGAGGCTGAGACAGGAGAATCACGCAGATTCAAAGCCAGCCTCAGCTGACTTAAGAAACCCTGTTTCCAAATAACCTATAAAATAGGTCTGGGAGGGTAGCCCAAAGGTAGAAGGCCCATGGGTTACATCCCTAGTACTACCAAAATAAATAAATAATAAAATAAAATGCTAAAAGGCTGGGGGTATAGCTCAGCGATAGAACGCCCCTGGGTTCAATCCCCAGTACCAAAAAAGAAAACATGAAAATGGCCCCAGAGAGCCAGGTGTGGTGGCACATGTTTGTAATCTAGCATTCAGGAGGTGGAGACCTGAGGATCACAGTTCGCAGACAGCCTCAACTACTTAGCGAGGCCCTTTGCAACTCAGTGAGACCCTGTTTCAAAAATAAAAAGACTTGCCAGGCATGGTGGCGCATGCTTGTAATCCCCGTGCTTGGGAGGCGGAGACAGGAGGATCGCGCAGGTTTGGAGCCAGCCTTGCTGGCTTAAGAGATCTTGTTTCCAAATACAAAGTATAAAATAGGTCTGTGTGTGTAGCCCGGAGGTAGAAGGGTTTCAAGGAACCCCAGTACCACCAAAAATAAATAAATAAATAAATAAATAAATAAATAAATAAATAAGGCATTAAGGCTAGGCTTAGTGCATGCTTATAATCCCAATACTTGGGAGCTGAGATGGGAGGATCACAGGTTCAAAGCCAGCCTCAGCAACTTAGTGAGGCTTTCAGAAACCTAGTGAGACTCTGTTTCCAAATAAGAAATAAAAAATCAGGCGGGGTTCAATCTCCAATTCCTCAACAACAACAACAACAACAACAACAACAACAACAACAACAAAAGTAAAAGAGGCATTCAAAGCTGGGCACAGTGGCGTGTACACAGTGGGCCCAGCGACTCAGAGGTTAAGGCAGAATCACTTGAGCACAAAACTGGAGGCCTGCCTCAGCAGCAAGCAAAACCCTATCTTGAACTAACAGCTAAAAAAATTAAAATTAAAAATAAATGAGTAGCCCGGTGGCACACGCTTGTAATCCTAGTACTTGGGAGGCTGAGACAGGAGGATGGCAGGTTGGTGGACAGCCTTGGCTACTTAGTGAGGCCCTCTGCAACTTACTGAGACCCTGTTTCAAAATAAAGAATCAAAAATAGGGCTGGAGGTTTGGCTCAGAGGTAGAGTGCCCCTCGGTTTAATCTCCAGTACTGCAAAAATAAATAAATAAATAAATAAATAAATAAATAAATAAAATGAATTAGAATAAATAACGAAATAAATAAAAGAGGTGTTAGAAACTGTATGTGAAGTCTGAAACAGAGAACTCAGATTTAAATTCTGGCATATAGCCGGGCATGGTAACATATACTTGTAATCCCAGTACTTGGGAGGCTGAGACAGGAGGATCTGGGATCATAGCTGGACTGAGAAATTTAGTGAGGCCCTCCACAACTTAGTAGAGATCCTGTTTCAAATTAAAGAATAAAAAAAATTGGGTTGGGGGTATAGCTTGGAGGTAGAATATCCTGACTCAATCCCCAGCACCACACACACAAAATAAATAAATTAGTTTAATTTAATTCTGGCATATGGCTGAGATCTTAAGATGCTAGATCTTGGGCTGGGGTGTAGCCTGGTGGTAGAATGCTTGCTTAGCATGCCTGAGGTCTTGGTGTAATCCCTTGCACCAAGAAGAAAAAGCAAAAAAAAGATGCTAGATCCAAAATATACTCATATCAAGCCAGGTGTGGTGGCACACACTTGTAATCCCAGCGTTAGGGAGGCTGAGACAGGAGGATCAAGTTAACAAACAGCCTCAGCTACTACTTAGTGAGGCCCTCTGCAACTCAGTGAGACCCTGTTTAAAAATAAAGAATAGGCCGGGCGTGGTGGCACACGCTTGTAATCACAGCACTTGGGAGGCTGAGACAGGAGGATCGCACGGGTTCGAAGCCAGCCTCAGCTACTTAGTGAGGCTCTCAGCAACTTAGTGAGACCCTGTTTCCATATAAAGTATAAAATAGGTCTGGGAGTATAGCCTAGAGGTAGAAAGCCCCTGGGTTCCACCCCAGTACCACCAAATAAATAAATAAATAAATAAATAAATAGTAAAAACTAGGGCTGGGGGTGTAGCTCAGAGTTAGAATGCCCTGGTTTCCATTCCCTGTACTGCAAAATAAATATATAAATAAAAAATTCATTGACTAACTTTATTTGTGGAACTAGGAATTGAACCTAGGGACATTCTATCTGAGCTATACCCCCAACAACCTCCCTTTTTTTTTTTTTTTTTTTGCGGTACTTGGGATGGGGTATTCTATTTCTGAGGTACACCTCCATCCCTGTTTTTTATTCTTTATTTTGAATCAGGGTCTCATTAAGCTGCAAAGGGCCTCACCAAGTAGTAGCTGAGGCTGTTTGTTAACTTGATCCTCCTGTCTCAGCCTCCCTAACGCTGGGATTACAAGTGTGTGCCACCACACCTGGCTTGATATGAGTATATTTTGGATCTAGCATTTGGAACTGCCATCCTGCTGTCTCAGCCTCCCAAATGCTGGGATTACACGTATTCACCACCACGCCTGGGTTTTTTGTTTTGTTTTGAAACAGGGTCTTACTAGGTTTCTGAGGGTGTCACTACACTCCTGAGGCTGTCCTGGAACCTGTGACCTATAATAGTTTGAGATGTCGACGTGGGTTCTTGTTCTTAGCTACTTTAGAAAAAATAGCCAGAATATACTGCTGCAAGCTTAAGAAAATTTTATTATTACAAAGGAAGAAAGAACGGACAAAACAATCAAAGCTCTGCAGCAGAGGGACGCAGTGGAGTGCCTTGAAAGTAAGACACTGAAGTTGTGTGTGTGTGTGTGTGTGTGTGTGTGTGTGTGTGTTGTGGTACTGGGGATGGAACCCAGGGGGCATTCTTCCTCTGAGCTACACGCCCAGCCCTATTTTTTTTTTTATTCTTTATTTTGAAACAGGTCTCACTGAGTTGCAAAGAGCCTCACTAAGTAGTTGAGGCTGTCCACGAACTGAGATCCTCCTGTCTCAGCCTCCCGAATGCTGGGATTACAAGTGTGTGCCACCACGCCTGGTTACCCTTAAGTTTATAGCATATACTCTCCACCTGCGTCCTTGGTAAATTCTCAGCCTTGCCCTATCTCTGTCTGCTAAAAGTTGCTTATTATGTTAAAAAAAACTTGTCTTACAATAAAGAAGAGAAAGACACAGAAATATAGTCTTTTAAAGTATGAAAGTTTTGGGCTATAACTATTTTGTGTAATTAGTAATTAATATTCGGTTAATATAGCTTGCTTTTTCATCTTTTTTTGTGTTTGTGGGTCTGGAGATGGAACCTAGGGGCACTCGGCCTCCTAGCTACACCCCCTGCCCTATTTTTTATTTATTTTGAAATAGGGTTTCACTAAGTTGCAGAGGGTCTCAATAAGCAGCTGAGGCTGTCTGCAAACCAGGATCCTCCTGTCTCAGCCTCCCAAATGCTGGGATTACAAGCGTGTACCACCACGCCCAGCTTGCTTTTTCATCTTTTAACTTTAGCCTAAACTATTGTAAAAATCTATATAATTCTTTTTCTAAGTGCAGGTGTTTGTGTTTTAACATTCAGTATTCAGCTAGGCTAATAGCCAATTTTAGCTGACCGAGGTCAATCCTGGCTGCCGCTCTTTGCTGACAGCTTAGAGCCAGAGAAAAGGATTTGATTGCTCTGCCTAAATATAAAAGCTTGTTCTTATTAGCAAAACAAGAAACAAACAAACAACAACAAAAAACTGTTGGACTATGCTTTTGAACTAGGCCTCAAGAGACCAGGTTAAAAATAAAATGAAAGCCAGCATGGTGGCGCACGCTTGTAATCCCTGCGCTTGGGAGGTGGAGACAGGAAGATGACACAGGTTCGAAGCCAGACACATTGGCTTAAGAGACCCTGTTTCCAAATAAAAATATTTAAAAAAATAGGTCTGGGAGTGTAGCCCGGAGGTAGAAGGGCTTCCAGGAACCCCAGTACCACCAAAATAAATAAATAAATAAATAATAAAAATAAAACAAAATGACGTCACTATGTTAAAGTTCCATATTATCAAGCTGAAAACTAAATTATTTATCTAGCTTTCCAAGAAATAAGGAAATCAAGACTATAAGAATATTAGGAAAAATAATGAATATTAGGTAACAGCCAAGTTTTCCAACAAGACAGTTTCTGTTGGCCTCTAGCCCGTTTCCTCTGACATGTTAAACACGCAGCTGTTTTCCCTAGTTCTATCTTGCTTACAAGAAAAGCAACTTTGAAACCACTAATCTGGTTTGTGCTCTTCTTTCTGCCTTCAACAGCGCTTTTCTGCCTATGAAAACATTTTTCTCTGCTGGACTAATTGGGACACTTACTCTTTTATCTAGAATGAAGTGTTCCCTGATTGTAAAGTTGAAAATAAACTGGGCATGGTGGTGTAAACCTGTAACCCCAGTACTTGGGAGTGAGACAGGAGGATTGCAGGTTCCAGGACAGTCTCAGCAATTAATGAGGCTCTCATCCACTTAACAAGGCTGTTTCCAAATAAAAAATAAAACAGGGCTGGGGTGGGGATAGCCTGCAGCTAGAATTATCCTGGGTTCCATCCTCATTACTGCAATAAATAAATAAATAATAAAGCAAAAAATAGTCAATTAAGTTTGTTAGGTGTAGCAACGCACACACCTATAATCTAAGTACTTGGGAGGCTGACATAGGAAAATTTCAGGTTTGAGGCTAGCCTTAGCAAATTTACAAGACCCTCAGCAACTTAGACTATTTTAAAGTAAAAAATAAACTGAGTGTGGTGGTGCATGTTTGTAATCCCAGTACTTGGGAGACTAAGACAGGAGGATCACTGGTTTGAAACCAGTCACTGTAATTTAGGGAGACCTGTTTCAAAATAAAAAATAAAAAATAAAGCCAGGCGTGGTGGCGCATGCTTGTAATTTCAGCATTTGAGAGGCTGAGACAGGAGGATCATGGTTCACGAACAGCCTCAGCTACTTAGTGAGGCCCTTTGCAACTCAGTGAGACCCTGTTTAAAAATAAAAAATAAGCTAGGTGTGGCGGCACACACTTGTAATCCCTGCACTTGGGAGGCTGAGACAGGAGAATTGCACAGGTTCGAAGCTAGCCTCAGCTACTTAGTGAGGCTCTCAGCAACTTAGTGAGACCCTGTTTCCAAATAAAATAAAAAATAGGTCTGGGAGTATAGCCCAGAGGTAGAAAGCCTCTGGGTTCTACCCCCAGAACCACAAAAAAAAAAAAAAAAAAAGAAAAGAATAAAAATAGGGCTGGGGATGTAGCTCAGAGGTAGAATGCCCTTGGGTTCCAATCCTAGTACCAAAATAAATAAATAAATAAATAAATAAATAAATAAAATAAAAAGTAAAATCGAGCTAGGGATATATATAGTGTAAAGGTAGAAAATCTGTGAGTTCAATCCCCAGTACCCCCCCTACACACACACACGTAGTACATGCCTATAATCCTAGTACTTGGAAGTATGAGACAGAAGGCTTGTAGGCTCACCTCAGCAACTTAAAAAGACCCTGTTTCTAAATAAAAAATAAAATAGGGTAGCCTGGTGTAGTGGCACATGCTTGTAATCCCAGTACTTGGGAGGCTGAGACAGGAAGATAGAATGCCCTTGAGTTCAATCCCCAGCATCGCAAAAATAAAATAAAATACGGCGGGGGTGTAGCTAAGAAGTAGAATGCCCCTGGGTTCAATCTCCAGTAACACACACACACACACACACACACACACACACACACAGAGTAATATTTTATACAGAAATACATAAATCACATCCAGCCTCAGCTGCTTAGTGAGGCCCTCTGCAACTTAGTGAGAACCTGTTTCAAACTAAATAATAAAACATAGGGCTGGGGTATAGCTCAGAGGTAGAATGCTCCTGGGCTAAAATCCTGGTACCAAATAAAATAAAATAGGGCAATAGGGCAGGAGGTATAGCCCTATAAGGTAGAATGCCCCTGGGTTCAATCCCCAGTACTACAAATATATTTATATATAATGTATATTTTATAAAATATAGATATTTCATATTGTGATTTTTAGGTTTCTTTCTCTTCAACCCTTTATTAGATCATTCTTCTCTATCATGTAGACTTGTTTGTAGCATTGCACATGTAGATGTACTAGAAATTTTAAACATTTGCTCTTGGTAAAAATAGGATTGTCTGTACTTTTTCAATATCATGAACAATGTTTCAGGAAACTTTATTGTATACATATTCATTTATGTATTTCTGTAGAAAAGATTACTTTTTGTGTGTGTGAGTGTGTGTGAGTGTGTGTGTGTGTGTGTGTGTGTGTGTGTGTGTGTGGTACTGGGGACTGAACTCAGGGGCATTCTACTTCTGAGCTACACCCCCATCCTATTTTATTTTATTTTTGCAGTGCTGGGGATTGAACTCAGGGGCATTCTACCTCCAAGCTATACTCCCAGCCCTATTTTTTATTCTTTGTTTTTTTATTTTTATTTTTTGTGGTGCTAGGGATTGAACCTAGGGGCATTCTACCTCCAAGCTATATTCCTAGCCTGAATTTTTAATTCTTTATTTTGAAACAGGGTCTTACTAAGTTGCGGAGGGCCTCACTAAGTAGCTGAGGCTGTCCTCGAACTGCGATCCTCCTGTCTCAGCTTCCCAAGTACTGGGATTACAAGCGTGTGCCGGCTAAGATTTCTTTAAAAAAAAAAAAAAGATTTTTGAGGTGGGGGTGGTGATGTATGCCTGTAATTTCAGTACTTGGGAGGCTGAGAGAGGAAGATAAAGACCAGCCTCAGCTATTTAGAGAGACCCTTAGCAACTTAACAATTTAGCTATACTTTGTATCAAAATGCAAAATAAAAGCTGGGCATGGTTTGCAATCCCATTATTTGGGAGGCTGAGACAGGGGGATCCAGGTTCGCAGCCAGCCTCAGCTACTTAGTGAGGTCCTCTGCAACTTAGTGAGACCCTGTTTCAAAATAAAGAATAAAAAATAGGGCAAGAGGTGTAGCTCAGAGGTAGAATGCCCCTGGGTTCAACCCCCATGTCTGTAAAAAAAAAAAAAAAAAAAGAATGGTGTTGACAGGGCTTTTCTAAGGATGAAAAAAGGATATGATCACTCCCTTCCTCAATACTCCTTCAAAAAAAAAATATTTTCCGATACTGGGGATGGAATCCAGGGACATTCTACCTCTGAGCTACACACCCAGCCCTATTTTTTTTTTTTTTTTGAAACAGGGTCTCACTAAATTGCAGAAGGTCTCACTAAGCAGCTGAGGCTGTTCTCAAACTGCAATCCTCCTGTCTCAGCCTCCTGAATGCTGGGATTACAAGCGTGTGCCACCATACTCGGCTTTCGTCTTCTTTTTTTGTGTGGTACTGGGGATACATTCTACCACGGAACTATATCCTCAGCCCTATTTTAGTCTTTTACTTTCAAACAGGGCTCACTAAGTCGCTGAGGCTGGCCCTGAACTTGTGATCCTCCTGTTTCAGCTCTCCAAATATTGGGATTACAGGTGTGTGCCACCCCGGCTTTATTTGTATATATTTTTTTGTAATGCTGGACATTGAATTCAGGGCTCTGCACGTACTACCATTCTATCACTGATCCATATTCTCAGCACCATAGCGGGTCCTTCCTTCCTTCCTTTTTCTTTCCCTCCCCCCCTTTTTTTTTTTAATTCTTTATTTTGAAACAGGATCTCACTATGTTATAGAGGCCTTACTAAGTAGCTGAGGCTGGCCGCGAACCTGCAAACCTGCAATCCTCCTGTCTCAGCCTTCCAAGTATTGAGATTAAAAGCATGTGCCACCACACTCACCTTCTCTCTCCTCCTCCTCTTCTTCTCTCTTCCTCTAATTCTTCCTCCTCTTCTTTCTCCTTCTCCTCCACCTCCTTCTCTTTCTGCTTCACACTGGGGATTGAACCCAAGAGCATTCTACCTCCAAGCTACACCCCTATCCTTTTTATTTTTTCTTTTTAAATAGGGTCTAAGTTGCTCAGGCTGTTCTCCAACCTGTTATCTTCCTATCTCATCCTCCCAAGTACTGGGATTACAGGTGTGAACCACCACACCGGCTTCAGTTATTCTTTTGACTTTGTTTCTTTGTGGTTTAATGCAAAATATGCTGATACAGTGTCGTCTGGAAGTGTTATGTAGGAAAGTACTCAGATAGTTTCAAATTAGTGTTTACTCTTATAATGTGTGACTATTCCTTTGAAAGCTTTAGGAAAAAAATCTTAGAGGTTTTTGTCTATTTTGATGAGATTTATACATTATTAATTGAATGTACTGTCTGTTGGGGCTTCTGTATTTTTTCATCTTAAAACATTAACAGCATTTGGGGGCTTACAAGCTCACAAATCAGTTACTGTTCAAATGAACAAAAGGAACACGTGTGTTGGCCAGTGAAAATAGTAAATTAGTTTTCTACTGGGTTTTTGTTTGACTAGCCTGGAATCAAACATTCTGTGAGAAGCTACCATCGAAGATGATCAGGAGGAATCCACACACCCAGTCATTCCCTCTCTTCCTCACTAGTAAAATGGCTTTGTGCATTTCACCACTTTTCATGTGAGAAGAAGCAATACTTGTATAATAGTAAATGAACATATGTTCATAAATATGTTACAGATATTAACGTTTATTTTCCTAGCAGCAGCAACACTTCTTTCATTCACTCAGCTGTAATCGAGGATTCTGTTAGATACTGGGAATATTAGGAAGAGGAGAGTATGACCCCTGATCTGTGAGCTGATCAGCCTAGCTAAGAAGCCACAGAAAAGTCATTATGAGTATGCTGGTGGAGAAGCCCAGGGTGCAAGAGGAGCCAAAGGTCAATTACCCAGGTTAGGGTTCATCTTGATTTATTGGTTCAAAATCAAAGAAAGAAAAAATATAAGCTACACTAAAGGATAGCATGCAGGTACATAATGTCTTCAAGGGAGAACATTTTTCAATGGGTAATGTTGGAAGGTTTGCTAGTGAGTCTACCAGTGGGGTTCAGGATGGTCCCCGCCCCCGCTCCCACCCCCCCAGTTCCGAAAGGGAGCAGGGAGTGAGGCAGAAGGGGTGGTTATGTGGAAATAGGCTGGGTTCCAGCCGGGCGTGGTGGCGCATGCTTGTAATCCCAGCATTTGGGAGGCTGAGACAGTAGGCTTGAGGTTCGAGGACAGCCTCAGCTACTTAGTGAGGCCCTCTGCAACTCAGTGAGACCCTGTTTCTTTCTTTCTTTCTTTCTTTCTTTCTTTCTTTCTTTCTTTCTTTCTTTCTTTCTTTTGGTGGTACTGGGGTTCCTGGAAGCCCTTCTACCTCCGGGCTAGCTACACTCCCAGACCTATTTTTACATTTTTATTTGGAAACAGGGTCTCCTAAGCCAGCGCGCGTGGCTGGCTTCGAACCTGCGCGATCCTCCTGTCTCTGCCTCCCAAGCGCGGGGATTACAAGCGTGCGCCACCACGCCCGGCAAGAGAGACCCTGTTTCTAAATGAGGAATAAAAAGATAGGGCTGGGGGTGTCGCGTGGAGGTAGTATGTCCCTGGTTTTCATTCCCAGTTCAAAAAAAAAAAAATAGGCTGGGTTCCATTTTCCATTTTTCAAAGAAGTGAGAACTAGTCGGTGAGCTCCTGCCGAACGGAGAGTCAGGAAAGAGCTGGCCGGGAAAGCAATGTCCTAGTAAGGAGCAGAGTTCGGGCTCATTCCTGTTAAGGGAACAGCCTCCCGGGTACTTGCGGCTAGGGCAGATAACAGCAGAGGAGTCGGGGCAGGGAACTGGAGCGCCTTGGCGACTTTACACTGACCTGGAAAACGCCAGGATAAATTACGGAGGGGGCTGGTGTTGGTGGCCCCTTTAGAAGGATCTACGCTCTATGGATTTTGTATTATTTGTGTCTCTTCCTTTTGAGTAGATGAGCCCTCCCCTGAGGAAGGACTGCCTGAGAATGGCGGTGAGGGCTGGGGGAACGATTCAGGAACCAGGTACCTTAAAATGAAATTGGCATCTTGCCTATATATAAAACGGTTTAAAAAATTACGGTTCCGAGCCGGCCGTGGTGGCGGTGGCCTCTAATCCTGGGCCTGGGAAGCGGAGACAGGACAGGTTCGAGGGCAGCCTCGGCACGAAGCGTGACTCTCAGCAACCTAGCAAGGACCTGTTTCAAAATAAAGAGCGTCGGTGAGTGCAGCTCGGAAGTAGGATGGCCCTGGACTGAATCCCTGCTGACACACACGCACACGCGCACACACACTCGCACACACACACGCACACGCGCACGATGGTGTTCAGACCATGGCTGAGAGCTGATCTGCGAGCTGCTGCTGTTCATCCCCCCCGAAGGAGCCTTCTTTCCCTTTCTCCGTGAGGCTGAGCCGGCGGCGGCGGCGGCGGCGGCCGGGAGCGGGCGCTCGGGGTCGAGCCTCCCCGGCGGCCGCGCGCGTCCCTCCCAGCCCGCGGCGCGCGCCCCCGCCCGCGCGCGCCCCCGCCGCTCAGCTGACCGGCGGGCCCGGCGCCCGCGCGCGCCCGCGCCACGCCCCCGCCCGCGCGCGCCCGCGTCCCGGCGCGAGGCTGCGGTCGGCGCGGGCCAGGGACGCGCGGAGGGCGCGGAGGGCGCGGGGCGCAGCGGCGGCATGAGCGGCGGCGGGGCGCCCGGCGCGGGCCCCTCCCCGGCGGCCTGCCGCTTCGCGCACTACTTCGTGCTGTGCGGCATCGACGCGGACAGCGGGCTGGAGCCCGACGAGCTGGCGGGTGAGGCCGGCGCGGCGGCGGCGGCATTGTTGGCGGGCGGGCGCTCGGCGGCCCCTCGGCGGCTGCGGGCCGCGGTGGCGCAGTGCGGGCGGGCGGCGGGCGGCGGGCGGCGGGAGGCCCGCGGCTGCGCGGCCCCACGCGGGCTCTGCTCGCCTCTGTGCGCGCCGAAGCTCGGCTTTATTTTCTACCGATTTATTTATTTTTAGCTAAATGGGCGAGACAAGTGACATCTGCCTGAACTTTATCGTGTCGGTGCTAAACACTTAGGTCATGGCTTTTCAGATGTGCTTGCTTTGGACAGAGCATTCCTTACTGATGGCACCAGTGTGTGTGTGTGTGTGTGTGTGTGTGTGTGTGTGTGTGTGTGTGTGGTGTACTGGGAAGAGTGTATTAAGTAAAAATAGTAAATATAACTGTTCAAGCCGCATGTGGTGGTGCATGTCCGTAATACCAGTATTTGGGAGGATGAGACAGGACGATCGCGGGTTGGAGGCCAGCCTCAGCAACTTAGTGAGGCCCTCAGCCCAAACTTAGCAAGACCCTGTGTCATAATAAAAAAATAAAATAGAGCTGGGAGTGTAGCTCAGAGGTAGAATGCCCCTGGGTTCATCCTACTACCACAGTTAAAAAAAGAAACTTTAGCCTTAAAATACCTGTAATCGCACCCTTTAGCTATGTATTGTTTTTATTAAGTTAGCCCCACAGCAAATATTTTCCACAAAAACTACAAGTCTAGTTTTAGTTAGAGCATTTTTAGAAAAGAGGATAATAGAGCACCAAGTTTTTTTTCTCTATGTGTAATTATGTAATCACATTGTTCCAACTAAGATGCTGTGTATACCATAAGAATGGTTTTGTAAGGGGGTATAGAATTACCAAAAATGTCTATAGAGACTTAGTGAGAATACTTTTTTTCTGATCAGCGGAAGAATTATTGTTCTGGGACTCTGTTCTTCCCTAAATATTTTAGGTTATTTTTGTTTGGAAACAGGATCTTGCTAAGTTGCTGAGAGCCTCATTATGTTGCTGAGGCTGGCCTCAAACCTGCTATCCTTCTGTTTCAACTTCACAAGTACTGGGATTACAAGCATGTACCACTACAACCGTTTTCCCTAAACAAATTAAACTTGTGGTACAAGCTAGATGTGGTGCCACGTGTGTGTAATCCCTGAAACAGGAGGATCACAGGTTCAAGGCCAGCCTCAGCTATTTAGACCCTGTTTCAAAATAAAAGTTTAGAAAAATAGGGTAGGGGTTGTAGGTTGGAGGTAGAATGCATCTGGGTTCCATCCCCAGTACCACAACAAACAAACAAAAAAAGTTGTATCTGGTTATTGAAGGCCTCTTTTGGGTGATGACTGATGAAAGAAAAAATAAACCAACCTGTTTTTTCTTCTCTTTTGTCTTCTAATGTTAAAACAACACCTTATAAGTGTGACCTGGGACTCTTTCTGTGTGTGTGTGATACTGGGGATTGAACCCAGGGGCATTCTGTCTCTGAGCTATGCGCATCCCCAGCCCTATTTTATTTTTGAAATAGAATCTCGCTAGGTTGATGAGAATCTCATTACTTGCTGAGGCTGCCCTTGAACCTGTGATCCTCCTGTCTCAGCCTCCCAAGTATTTGGATTATAGGCATGCACCACCGTGGCTGGCCGACCTGGGACTCTTTAGATACATTGCAACTGGCTTTAGGAAAGAAAAAAGAAAAAAGCAGTAAAACATTTTATTTTAATGCAACTCTAAATTTCTCTCTTTTTAAAGAAATAAGTAAAAAATAAAGGAAGAGCAATATCTGAGGAAAAATGGCTTCAAAGTTTCTAGAATAGACAAAAATGTAAAGATTCTAATAAATTTTAATTTATTAAATGAACCATACAGTATGGCTTTCCTTTTGCAATATTGTGTGTGTGATTAGGATTTTTACTCCTCATGAAATGGTGTATAATGTGTTTTGCTTAGTAAATTTTTATTTTATTATCATCCATTGATTCAATAAATAGATTTGTGTGTGCATATATGTGATTCTGAGGATTGAGTCCAGGGGCATTCTACCTCCAAGTTATATCCCCAGCTCTATTTTTTATTTTTTAAATTTTGAAACAGGATCTCACTAGGTTAATGAGAGTCTCACTACATGCTGAGGCTGTCCTTGAACTGTAATCTTCCTGTCTCAGCCTTCCAGGTACTGGGATTACAAGCATGTGTCACCATGCCTGGCCAATAAATAGTTTTGGAAGCCTCTGTATGTAGGCTGTGTGCTAATCACTGGGAAGAGGTAGGTGATCAAATATCCCTGCCACATCTGGGCGTGATAGTGCATGCTTGTAATCCCAGTACTTGGGATACTGAGACAGGAAGATTACAGGTTCCAAGACAGCCCTCAGGAACTCAGTGAGGCTTACATTAACTTAGTAAGAGGAAGCAAGCTGTAGGGTTCCCTAGGAGAATAGCAGTGTAGACAAAGAAATAGCACTGCAGTGACCCTGAGACAGGACATTGCCCAATTTGCGTAGGTAATAGCAAGGAAGTCAAAGTCCTAGGGCCGAGGGAAGAGGCAGGAGCGGTAAGACCAGAGAGATAGTGCAGGTGAGGTTGTATAGGGCTTCATACATAATTTTTAGGCTTCTACTTTGAGATGGAAAGCCAGTGGCTGTTTTCCAGCAGAGTAATGACAAGATCTGTTGTAGCTTCTAAAAGGATCACTGTGGCTGCAATGTTGATTAGATTGGCAGGGGCAGGGTAGAGGCAGGAGACCAGTTAGGAGACTGTTTGAGATGAGAGATGTTGGTAGTTTGATGAAGTGACAAGGAATCATATTCTAGCTGTGTAATGAGGATAGAGCCCACAGAACTTGCTATATGAATTCTATTAATATTCAAGGAGTGTGACCAAAGATGATGCCTAGTTTTTTAGGTTGAATAGTTATGACCTTCTCTACCGAAATAGGAAGACTAATGAATGGAGAAGCAAGCTGGTTATTAGTTTAATTTTGGACATGTTAAGTTTGGAGGATGTATTGTACTTTCAAGTAGAGATGTTGAATAGATAAAGTGTCTTTCAGGGAAGAGATCCAGATTGTAGATATAAATTTAAAGCCATGAAATTGGATGAACTCAGGGAGAGTATGTGTACACAGAAGAGAGGAAGCTCAAGTATTGAGTCCTAGGAGTGGGGTACTCTAGCAGACACAGGTGGAAAGGAGGAAATATCCGAGGAGATTAAGGACTGGACAGTGAGATGGGAGGAAACAGGACGATGTACTATCATGTTCTTAATGAACAATCTTAATGAGTATTCCATAGAGCTGCATTTGGAGATTGGGAAACTGTTACTAGTTTGTTTTCTGTTTCTATAACAAAATGCCCGAGACTAGGTTTATTAGAAAGAAATGAGGTTTATTTAGCTCACAGTTTCAGAGGCTGAAAATTCAAGGTTAGGGTGACCATCTGTATAACCTTCTGGTGGCTGGTATCACAATGTTGGGAATACTTAAAAAGTAGATCACACAGTGAGACAGAAGGCTAGAGAGATTCAGGGGCCTGGCTTGGTCCTTTTGTAATAATCTTAATTTCTTGTAACTAACCTAACTAACCAGGGCCCCTAGAGAAATATATTAATCCCTTCTTAAGGCAGTACCCCCAGTGACCTAATTACTTTCCATTAGGCCCTACCTCTTAATGATTCTACCTCTTCTCAACATTGTTACACTGAAGACCAAGCTTCCAGCACATGACCTTTTGGGGAACACACTCAAACCATATCTAAACTTTAGCACTGAGTTAGGCAGAAGGTTGTGTTTTGCTGCATTAATTTCTGAGTTAATGATAGTTCTCAGTGTCTTGTTTTGCTTGTCTGCAATTGATCTATTTTTATCGCATTGTTTCTTAGCAAGTTACTACCCTGCCCTATAGAGGTCTTAATTGACTTCTATTAAAATTAAATTCTGAGCTGGGCATGGTAGTGCATGTTTGTAATCTCAATAATTGGGAGGCTGAGACAGGAGGATCTCAGGTTCAGGGTCAATCTCAGCTATTTAGTAATACGCTCCGCAACTTAGTGAGACCCTGTTTCAAATTAAAGAATAAAGCCGGGCGTGGTGGCGCACACTTGTAATCCCAGCACTTGGGAGGCTGAGACAGGAGGATCGCACAGGTTCAAAGCCAGCCTCAGCTACTTAGTGAGGCTCTCAGCAACTTAGTGAGACCCTGTTTCCAAATAAAGTATAAAATAGGTCTGGGAGTATAGCCTGGAGGTGGAAAAGCCCTTGGGTTCCACCCCCAGTACCACCAAAAAAAATAAATAAATAAATAAATAAGGCTAGGGGTGTAGTTTGGAGGTAGAATGCCCCTGAATTCAATCCCCAGTGCACCCCCAATACTCACAAACAAACAACAAAAAAAACCCCACAAATTTTACAAATTGCTATGTAGACTTCCCTTAACATAAACACATCTGAGAATTCACACTCCGCAGGTGGTGAGACATTGAAATCAAATGAAGGACACATGATAGATGATGAAGTAGCAATTAAATAGACTAAGACCTTATGATGAAAGTTATCAAGGTTCCACACTCCAGTAACACCTAGGTTTAACAACGATAGAAGAGACTTATTAAATTTTAAATAGCTCTCTTAATAGCTGAAAATTATCTATCTATAATAATCCTAGTACTTGGAGGCTGAGACAGGAGGATCCAGGTTTGCAGACAGCCTGAGCTACTTAGTAAGGCCCTCCCCAAATGAATGAGACCCTGTTTCAAAATAAAGAATAAAAAAAAAATAGGCTGAGGGTGTAGCTCAGAGGTAGAATGCCCCTGGGTTCATCCCAGTACCATACACAAAAATGTATTTAAAAATAGAGAACCTGGTAATCTTATAGGATGTTCACATATATGTACTGATAAACTGGTATTACCTATTGTCCTTTTTTTGTCTTTTTTTTTTTTTTTTTTTGGTACTGGGAATGGAACCCAGGGACATTCTACCTCTAAGCTATACCCCTAGCCCTATTTTTTATTCTTTTATTTTGAAACAGGGTCTCCCTAAGTTGCAGAGGGCCTAAGTAGCTGAGGCTGTCTGGAAACCACGATCCTCCTGTCTCAGCCTCTTCAGTGCTGGGATTACAAGCGGGTGCCACCATGCCCAACTTCTCTGTCACATCTTAACTGTCGAGTTATTCTTTTTTAATATTTTTTCCCAGTCCTGGGGATGGAACCCAAGGGCATTCTACCCTGGATCCACACCCCTAGCCCTATTTTTTTTTTTTTTTCTTGTGATACTGGGGATGGAACCTGGGGCATTGTACCTCCAAGCTACAACCCCAGTCCTATTTTTTAGTCTTTTTATTTTTGAAACAGTCTCACTGAGTTTCAAAGGGCTTCACTATGTAGCTGAGGCTGGCCGCAAACCGCTATCCTCCAGTCTCAGTCTACTAAATGCTGGGATTACAAGTGTGCACCACCATGCCTGGCCCCAGCCCTATTTTTTATATTTTATTTTGAAACAGGATCTCACTTAGTTACAAAGGGCCTCACTAAGCAGTAGTTGAGGCTGTTTGTGAACCGAGATCCTCCTGTCTCAGCCTCCCAAATGCTGGGATTATAAGCATGTGCCACCACGCCCGGCTGAGTTACTCTTTTTTAAGTATTTATTTATTTACTTTTTTGTGGTACTGGGGATTGAACCCAGGGACATACTACTGCTGAGCACCCCCAGACCCCCATCTATCTATCTATCTTGAGAATTAAACACTAGGTCTTGCTAGGTTGCTTAGAATCTTGCTAGATTACTGAGGCTGTCTTCCAATCGGTGATCTCCCTGTTTCAGCCTTCCAAGTGCTGGGATTACAAGCATGTGACTGTGCTGGGCTAAAAATGCCCTTCTAATTACGGAAGCCCTCAGCAGCTTAGTGAGACCCTGTTTTAAAATAAAAAATGAAAAGGGCTGAGGATGTGTGTAACTTGGAGATAGAATGCCCCTGGGTTCAATCCCCAGTATACCACCCAAGGGCCCTCTTAGATTATGGTTGACCAGCAGTGGGTCACAACTAGCACCTGGTGGTTCTAGTATACTGTGACTCATAGTTATTTTATTTAAACTCTGAAAAGAGGAGATAGGCTTGGCTCAAGTTCAGTGAGCATTTTATTTTTGCCCTTATTTTAGATTGAATGTCACTGTTAAGACAGTGGTAAAGTGTGTGTGTGTGTGTGTGTGTGTGTGTGTGTGTGTGTGTGTGTGTGTTGTGTTACTGGGGATTGAACCCAGAAGCATTCTACCTCCAAGCTACAACTCCCAGCCTGATTTCATTTCTTATTTGGAAACAGAGTCTCGCTAGGTTGATGAGCTATGTTGATGAGAGTCTCACTACTTGCTGAAGCTGTCCTGAAGCCTGCCATCCTCCTGTCTCATCCTCTCGAGTACTGGGATAACAAACATGTGCTTTCACACCCAGCTACATTTTGGATTATTTAGCAGTATGCAAGGTTGGAATATATAGGTGATAGTCAGCCCTCAATGAAATAGAATCATATATTTATATAGTGTTTTCCATATATCTGGAGTGTTATAAGTGCATTATAGTCACTACTTCATTTGATCCTGACAGTATCCTTAGGAGATAAGCAGTTTTCTCTGTTTTACAGATGAGGAATCAAGGTAGAGAGTTAAAATACTTAACTAAGTTCATATAATAAGTGAGAAACCACTGGGCTTGGTGGGACATACCTGTAATCCCATTACTTAGGAGGATGAGACAGGAGGATTGCAGGTTTGAGGTCAACCTCAGCAACTTAGCATGACCCTGTTTCAAAATAAAATTTAAAAAGGGCTGGGGGTTTGACTTGGAGTTAGAATGCCCTGGGTTCAATCTCATGTACCAAAGGGTGAGGGGGAGGTACGAAACCTGGATCACAAATATGTCTGACATAATCTATCCATGCTCAGAATTTACCACTGCATAAACAGCCTTTTTAATAACACATGCTTGATCTGGGCTTGGTGGCACATGCCTGTAATCCCAGTACTTGGGAGGCTGAGACAGGAGGATCACAGGTTCAAAGCCAGTCTTGGCAATTTAGGGAGGCTCTAAGCAACCTAGTGAGGCCCCCTCCCCCCCCTGCCCCCCCCATACTGGGAATGGAAACCAGGGGCATTCTACCTCTGAGCTACACCCCCAGCCCTATTTTTTTATTCTTTATATTTTGAAACGGCCTCACTGAGTTGCAAAGGGCCTCACTAAGTAGCTGAGGCTGTCCGCCCTGGGTTCCACCCCCAGATCTACAAAAAAAAAAAAAAAAAAAAAAAAAAGAAAGAAAGAAAGAAAAGAAAAGAAAATTAAAAGAATATATAATTGAGCTTACTTTTATTTTTATGGATGGATTTTTAAAAAATGCAGTACTGGCGGAACATGCGTTTGTAGGCAAATGCTTTATCACCGAGCTATATTTATAAAGATGTTATTATATAAATAGAAGACTTTAGCTGGGCAGGGCAGAGTATGCTTGTAATCCCAGTACTTGGGAGGCTGAAACAAGAAGATCACAGGTTCAAAGCCAGCCTTGGCAACCTAGTGAGGCTCTTAGCAACCTAGTGAAACCCTGTTTCCAAGTAAGAAATAAAATCGGGTTAGGGGTGTGTCTTGGAGGTAGAATGCCTCTGGGTTCAATCCCTGATACCAAATAAATACATAAGTAAGTAAATAAATAAATAGAAGACTTTATATTTATTAAAAATGTTGCTATATAAATATAAGGCTTTTAAGCCAAGTGTGGTGGCCCACATTTGTAATCATAGTACTTGAGAGGCTGAGACAGGAGGATCACAGGTTTGAAGGCAGTCTCAGCAACTTAGTGAGACCCTGTTTCCAAATAAAAAATAAATAGGTGTGGAGGTATTGTCTGGAGGTAGGCCCCTGGGTTCCATTTCTAGTGCAAAAAGAAAAAAAAAAAAGGCTTTTACTATGAAAATAACCAGATAGCCGGGCGTGGTGGCGCACGCTTGTAATCCCAGCATTCGGGAGGCTAAGACCGGAGGATCGCGGTTCGCGGACAGCCTCAGCTACTTAGTGAGGCCCTCTGCAACTCAGTGAGACCCGGTTTCAAAATAAAGAATAAAAAGTAGGGCAGGGGGTGTAGCCCGGAGGTCAAATGCCCCTGGGTTCCATCCCCAGACCCGCAAAAAAAAAAACCAAAAAACTATGAAAATAACCATTTTATTTTCTTTTTAACTACTTTGCTTTTTTTTTTTTAAACTGAGTTTTATCTATCTTTTCATAGAATAAATTATTGTCTATCACTGTGTGATTTTTTTTTTTTTTTGTACATGGGATATAACCCAGGGGCTTTTTACCTTCCAGTTATACCCCCAACTTTTTTTATTTTGTTTTTTGAAACAAGGTCTTACTAGGTTGCTGGGATTTGCCTTGAACCTGCTATCCTCCTATCTCAGACTCCCTTGGTATTAGGATTGTAGGTGTGCATACAGCTTTATTTGTCTTTTTTCTTTGGTGATGGTAGTGGGAATTGAGTACCATGACATCATTCTACCTTTGAGCTATACCCCTAGCCCTTTTTATGTCTTAAAAGTGTCTTGTTCTCCTCTTTATAGTTAAGGAGGCTGAAGTTTAGTGAGTTATTGCCCAGAGTCATATAGACAATAAAGAGCAAAGCTGAGATCCCACCGCAGGCTGCCTGGCTCCGGAGTGACCCTTTCCATTGTGACCAGCTGTCTGCAACTGCTGGTTGACCCATTAGTAGACCTGCCAATTATGAGGGGGTCACGTGTAATTATTCACAATAGTAGACATACTGAGGTTAAAAATTAAAAACATTTTTAAAATGAGTGAATTGAATTCAAGGATTTTCTTCTAATATTGTCATTTTTATTTCATTCCATTCCTATGTGCTTTTCTTGGGTAGAAGAAAAAGGTGTGACATTGTACAAATCATACTAGTAATTGTGCATAGCCTTATAATAATGGAAATTTAAAATATTTTGATGCTCTTGTTATCTACGATCTTCCTCTCTCACCCTCCCAAGTACTAGGATTACAAGCATGTGCCACCACGCCCAGCTTCCCCTCTAGACTTCTTTTTTTATTTTTGCTATACTAGCGTTGGAACCCAGGGGCATTCTACCTCTCAGCTACACTCCCAGCCCTACTTTTTATTCTTGATTTTGAAACGGGGTCTCACTGAGTTGCAAAGGGCCTCACTAAGTAGCTGAGGCTGTCCGTAAACCGCAATCCTCCTGTCTCAGCCTCCTAAATGCTGGGATTACAAGCATGAACCACCACACCTGGCTCCCTCTAGACTGTGCCAGTATTGGAAAATTGCTTTGGTATTAATTTCCAAAATGTAAAAAATAGTCAGGGCCTGGGTGCTATGTAGACACTCAAGCAGGGTGGGGGCGGCAGCTGTTACAATGCAGAGTTCCTTTCTCCCTTTGCACTTCGTTCTAATGATTAACCTATAGTAAAAGCCTTAGACAATTGAAGCCTTTAGCCCTAAAAATGTATAGAGGCGATCAGTGCCTCTGTTGGCCTCCTCTCCTCTGTGACCTGGCCTGGCTGTAGGAAAGGTAAACTTTGTGTGCTGCTTCAAAGCACCCTAGTTGATGAGCAACCAATACTGCCCAATACAGTCGAGGCAAAGGCCAGGTAGATTCTTGACCCCTGCACTTAGTAAGTGCACTGTCCAGAGACAGAGGCACCACCTGGCTAAGGAATAAGTTACTGGCCCATTGCCTTGGTAATGCTGATGAGAAAGATACCAACACAAAATCCATATAAAGGCCTGGGTCTCAAGAAGGGGTAGAGTTCCATTTTCGGGCTCTCCAGCATGTGTGCCAGCATGCTGCTTTTTCCTTCTTTTCTCTACTTCCTACTGATTTTATAATAAAGACTTGTTAAAGCTGCACCAAGCTGCCTGTTAGTTTTAATTTTTCTATTCAACAAATTTTAGTTGAATAAGAAAAAGAGCCTTCACACCATTTAAAACATAACATAGACTTAAACATATTTTGTTCATTGAGGACATGCATGAGAATGTGTTTCTTAACACTTAGACTGATCTAGATTGTTCTAGTTTTTTTTTCTCAGTCACAAAATTGATGGTGTTTGGGAAAGCTTTTAATCTGAGGCGTGCAGTAAAAAGGAGATAGAATTATATGTTTAGGATTGTAGAATCTTAGGTTCAACCAGCTATGTCAACTAAAGTGCTGAATCCTTACCTATAACTTGTAGACCTTTAGATTTAAAACTGTGAAACCCAGTTTGTTTGTTTGTTTGTTTGTTTTGTGGTACTAGGGGTGGAACTCAGGGGCTTTTCTACCTCCGGGCTATACTCCCAGATCTATTTTATACTTTATTTGGAAACAGGGTCTCATTAAGTTGCTGAGAGTCTAAGCAGCTGAGGCTGGCTTCGAACCTGTGTGATCCTTCTGTCTCAGCCTCCCAAGCACTGGGATTACAAGACCAACAATATTCTTCCTTTATGTTTGAATTTCTTATCAATTTTTTTTGCAATAAATTAGGACTAAAAAGGGCAGAGAGTGATTGTTTTCCTTGGGCAGCTGAGATGTGAATTTTTTTGAGGGGAAGTGAGAAGCATTGCATTCTTTTTTTTTGAGTATTTATAATGCTGGAGATCAAACCCAAGACCTCACACTTGCTAAACTTGTACCCCCCCCCAGTCCCCAATACTCTTGAATAGTGCCCTGATGCGAAAGTCCTTCCTTGTCATGAGAATCACAATTGGAATTCCATGACAATGAGATATTGATTTTTTGTGTGTGATAGTGGGGATTGAACCCAAGGGCAATTCTAATCTCTCAGATATTCCTCCCGTCCTAATTTATTTTTCATTTTGAAACAGGGTTTTGCTAAGTTGTTGAGGCTGCCCTCGAACCTGTTACGTCTTGTCTTAGGATCCCAAGTACTGAGATTATAGGTGTGCACCACAGTGCCCAGCTTGGGATATTGACTATAATAAGAATAGTTTGAGCAATAGGAACTTAGAGAATGTTATAGGTTTAAAGTTTATGGTGGTTACCTGTAGCACCATGGTATTTTGTTTTATTTTCTAGGTAAATTTATCTTCACTTTAAGTTTAAATTTAACCTTTAAGGAAATATAAATGGCTGGGATAATAAGATAAGAGATTGTTAAAAATGTTTTCCATCCCTCACCTCAAACGTATTCTTTTTGTCTGGATTTCAGAATATTCTGGCTCAGTTCCAGGAAAATGAGCTTTCTTATTTCTTTCTTTCTTTTTCTTTTTTTTTTTTTTTTTTGCTATTGTTCACAAGAAGAGTGACTGTGATTTTAGTTTATTAAAACAGACATTGATACCACTAAGGTGATTATGCCAAAATAGGTTATTTTGGTTGGTTATTTTCACTTCTGTCTGGCAGGGCTTATTTTTTCATTGGCAGCCCTGGCTACAGTCTGATTTTAATTAAATATGTGAAACCTGTGTGTGCCAGATGCCAGAATGTAAAATCTTCATAGTGGAAGTACTCAGAGGCCTCTTTTTTCTTTTTTTCCGGTACTGGGGATGGAACCCAGGGGCATTCGACCTCCATGCTACACCCCCTGCCTTATTTATTTTGAAACAAGGTCTCACTAAGTTGTGGAGGGCCTCACTAAGTAGCTGAGGCTGTCTGCGAATCGTGATCCTCTGGTCTCAGTTTCCCGAATGCTGGGATTACAAGCGTGCGCCACCACGCCCAGCTTATTCTTTATTTTTGAAACAGGGTCTCACTGAGTTGCAAGGGGCCTCGCTAAGTAGCTAAGGCTGTCCGCGAACTGTGATCCTCTGGTCTCCGCATCCCGGATGCTGAGATTACAAGTGTGCACCACCACGACCGGCCTCAGAGGCCTCATTTATAGTGAACCACTTGTAAACCATCTTGTCCCTGGTGGAAAGAGCCAGTGGGGAGACAAAGGAGGGGGTATGGGTGGAAACTGGTAGAAAGCAAATTAAAAACACATGCTATTCCAGTTTTCTTTTTCCATTCTCCTTGATAACTCTCTCAGCCTTCTCTGACTTGAAGGTTATACCCCTGACCTATTTTTTTTTATTGTTTTATTTGGAAATAGGTTCTCACCTGTTTCCTTTCAAATAAGTTGTTGAGAGCCTAAGTTTCTGAGGCTGGTTTTGAACCTGAGATCCTCCAGTCTCAGCCTCCTAAATACTGGGATCATAAGCATACACTACCACATCTGGCTGGCCTCATGGAGTTTGACTGCTTGATAGTAACCACGTAAGAGTTTTTTGGGAAGCCGGGCATGGTGGCGCACGCTTGTTCGGGAGGCTGAGACTGGAGGATTGCGGTTCGTGGACAGCTTCAGCTACTTAGGCCCTCTGCAACTACTCTTTGAGACATTGTTTAAAAATAAATAAATAAATAAATAAATGAATAATAGGGCTGGGGGTGTGTCGCCCCTGGGTTCTATCTCTAGTACTGAAAAAAAAAAAACAGAATAAAAAATTTTGAAGATTACACGGGTAGTGCTACACACCTAATCCCTGTATTTGGGAGGCTGAGACAAGAGGATTGAAGGTTTGAGGACAGCCTCAGCAGGTAGTGACACTCTTACTTAGTGAGACTTGTTTCCAAATAAATAAAATCTGGCTTGTAGTGTAGCTTGAAGGTAGAATGCCTCTGATTTTAATCCCCAGTACCACAAAAATAAAAAAAGGAAGAAAAAAAAACAGTTATAAAAGAATGTGGGGTTGGGTGTGGTGGCACATATTGTAATCCCAGTACCTAGAAGGCTGAGACAGGAAGTTTGCAGGTTTAAGAACAGCTTCAGAAATGTAGTGAGACCCTCCAGTTTCAGCCTCCCAAGTACTAGGATTGTGTGCACCACCTTGCCCAGGTACAAATTAGTTTAAAGCAAACATGAATTGCCAAGGATTAGTGGCAACATAAGTACAAATCAACTATCAACTCTGCCTAATCAGAGTTGTAAAGCCCATCCTTCCCAGGAATTGCCTCGGGGTTCAGTTCCCAGTACCACAAAACAAAACAACCAAAAACAAAACACCAAAAACCTACTTTATTTAGAAAAAGAATGGCTAAGCTTTCACAGCACTTTCTTTGTCCTGTTTTTTTTTTTTCAGTGCTGGGGATGGAACCCAGGGGCATTCTACCTCGGATCTATACCCCCAGCCCGATTTTTTATTCTTTATTTTGAAACAGGGTCTAAGTTGTGGAGGGCCTTGTTAAGTAGCTGAGGATTTCCACAAACTGAGATCCTCCTGTCTCAGCTCCCAAGTACTGGGATTATAAGTGTGCCACCACGCCTGGCCCTTTGTACATTTTTGCTTTAGCGGTAGCACCTGGATTCTCATGCCTCAGTCCCACATGCTCCGGGCGCACAGGTGTTCTCTTTAATGGTTTCACTTGAAAGAGAAGTGAGGGTGGCATTGTTCTTTTAAAAAGAAAAGAAAAATGGAAAACGTAGAGGAAAAGAGAAGCTTGGTAGTGGAAGGGCTGAAAAGTGCTTGATAAATTATGTAAGGAATTGTTTGGCTCTGGTTAGAAACCTAGTTGTTAGCCGGCTGGGAGTGATCCCCTCTGGTACACTTTTCATTATTCTGAAATATTCATGGGTCCCAGCAGGCCCTGCCTTGTTTCCATCAGATCCTCACCTGTTCTCATCTTCTGGAAGCCTGAGTGGAGTTGCCCTGCCTTGCCCTTTTTTGTGTCTATGCCTGCAGTTGTAAACAATATATTAAGAGGAAACACTCAAAAAAAGATTGTGGATACTAGAATTCTCTAGAAAATAAACTGTGGAAGCTGGGTGTGGTGGCGCACACTTGTAATCCCAGCATTTGGGAGGCTGAGACAGGAGGAACCCCAGTTCGAGGACAGCCTCAGCTATTTAGTGAGGCCCTCTGCAACTTAGTGAGACCTTGTTTCAAAATAAAGAATAAAAAATAGGACTGGGAATGTCACTCAGAGATAGAATGCCCCTGGGTTCCACCCCCAGTAATGCCAAAAAAAAGGTGGGGAGAGGCAGCACTTTTTTAGGATAATCAGAAGACATGGTTATCATTGCTAATGGGTACAGACAGTACATTTTATCTCTTATTTCAGAAGTTAGTGAGGTCACAGAAAATGAACTTGACTTTCAGTACTGTGTTTATTGATTCTGTGTTAAAATGCCCAAGTTTTTGCCAGGCGTGGTGGCGCACGCTTGTAATCCCAGTGCTTGGGAGACTGAGAGAGGAGGATTGCACAGGTTTGAAGCCAGGATCAGCTACTTAATGAGGCTCTCAGCAACTTAGTGAGACCCTGTTTCCAAATGAAGTATAAAATAGGTCTGGGAATATAGCCCGAAGGTAGAAAAGCCCTTGGGTTACACCCCCAGTACCACCTCTCCCCTCCAAAAAATAAAAGGCTCACGTTTTCAGTGTACCCAGGAATAAATCTGTGTGTTAGAGACGACTATAGTATTGACTTTTGAAAAAATGCATAGCCCTCAATTAATTAAATTGGCCCCTTGACGGCACCCTTGCTGAAAAGATCTATACTTTTACTCAAAGAAGAGATATAATTCCTTTGTACATTCTATTCTAGCATATAATATAGTATTTGAGAAAATGTCAGACTCTGAGGAGTTAAAAGGAATTATTATATAAGGGAGTTCATTTGCTTGTTATTTGACCTAGCTTCCAGAAGAATATAAAGTACAAGAGGTCTTGTGAAAGAGTAATTTCCCCCCCCACCCCCAAATACTGGGAATGGAACCTAGGGGCATTCTACCTCCAAGCCATACCCCAACCCTGTTTTTTATTCTTTATTTTGAAACAGGGTCTCGCTGAGTTGCAAAGGGCCTCACCATAAGTAGTAGCCGAGGCTGTCCTCGAACTGCGATCCTCCTGTCTCAGCATCCCAAATGCTGGGATTACAAGCATGCTCCACCATGCCTGGCAAGAGTACGTTTTTCAAGAAGCAATTGTTATATGAAAAGAAAAGGGGGAAAAAAAACCACGTGGTTTCAGTGTCACTTATTTCGGCTTCTTCTGGTAAGAGAGTTTTTAACGTAGGCCTTGGTTTTCTCAACTGATGGAGCAGACTCAGTCCAAGGTTCTTGATCTTCAGTGAGTGTCCAGTCACCTGGGATCTCACTAAACTGTAAAGATGGCTTTGGAAGGTTTGTGCTGCATTTGAGACTCTGCGTTTCACATGAACTTCTGGGTGATGCCGGTGCTACTCGATCAAGTATCACAATTTGAACAGCAAGGAAATAGTGATATCTATGTTTCCTTCTAGATCTAAAAGTCTTATTATAACTTGATCAAAGCTAGACATTGAATTTACCATCTTATAATCTCAGTCCAATTTTTCCTTATTTTATGGTACTAGGTATTGAACTCAGAGACATTATACCTCTGAGCTGCACTTCCAGCTCTATTTTATTTTGAAACAGGATCTCACTAAATTATTGCTCACTGGCCTTGAACCTGTGATCCTCTTGTCTCCTAGGTACTGAGATTATGGGCATGCATACTGGCATGCTGCCACCATACCCAGTACACACACACACACACACACACACACACACACACACACACACACCGTATGTGTGGTACTTGGGATTAAACCTGTGGCATTCTACCTCCAAGCTACACCGCAGTCCAATTTTTTTTTAAAATAAGGTCTCACTAAGTTGCTGAGGGCCTTGTTAAGTTGCTGAGGCTGGCCTCAAACCTTACATCTTCCTGTCTCGCCCTCCCAAATACTGAGATTATAGGCATGCACCACTTTGCCTAACTCCATACCAAAATTTTAATACCTTAAGTCTTAAGTAAAAGAGAATGAATGTCATTACAACTTTCAAGTTTGCTAGCCAGGGCTGGGGATGTGGCTTGGTGATGCAGTGCTTATGTAGAATATACAAGGCCCTGAGTTCAGTCCCCAGCACTCTGAGGGGCAGAGGGAGAGTTTGCTAGCCAGAAATTTCTAGCTGGTCATTTCTAAGGTTTATTTAAAAATATTCTAGCCGGGCATGGTGGCGCATGCTTGTAATTCCCGCACTTGGGAGGCTGAGACAGGAGGATCGCACAGGTTTGAAGCCAGCCTCAGCTACTTAGTAAGGCTTTCAGCAATTTAGTGAGACCCTGTTTCCAAATAAAATATAAAATAGGTCTGGGAGTATAGCCTGGAGGTAGAAAGCCTCTGGGTTCCATCCCAAGTACTGCAAAAAAAAAAAAAAAAAAAAATTCCATTCCCCACTCCCTTCCTAAAAATGTTGGGAAGGAGCCAGGCATGGTGGTACACACTTGTAATCCCAGTATTTGGGATTACAGTATTTAGAATTACCCAGGATTGCAGGTTCACAGCCAGCCTCAGGTACTTAGTGAAGCCCTTTGCAATTTAGTGAGAACTTGTTTCAAAATAAAGAATAAATAATAGAGCTGGGGGTGTTGCTTGGATGTGGAATGCCACTGGGTTCAATCCTCAGTGCTGCAGTAAAGAAAGAAAGTTGAAAAGGGGACAGATAAAACATGAATAACGAAATATCGATAATTGTTAAAACTGGGTAATGGATTGTTAGCTTTGCATCAGTGTGACCATACTTCCTGACAATAACAACTTAGAGGAGGACTTTCTGGTACTGGGGATGGAACCCAGGGGCTTTCTACCTCCGGTCTATACTCCCAGACCTGTTTTATACTTTATTTGGAAACAGGGTCTCACTAAGTTGCTGAGAGCCTTACTGAGCAGCTGAGGCTGGCTTTGAACCTGTGTGATCCTCCTGTCTCAGCCTCCCAGGCGCTGGGATTATAGGCATGCACCACCACGCCTGGCTCGGCTCATGGCTTTAGAGGTTCAGTTCATGGTAGGCCGACACTAAGCAGAAACTTTGTGGTAAAGGAAAGTTGCTCAGCTGAGCCAGGAAGCAGAGAGAAGAAGAAAGGGCCAGGGACAGATATAGTCCTCTGGGTCACCTCCTCTTTCCGTGGCCTACCTCTAAACCTTGCTGGATTGGGAATATAATTTCAACATAGGAGCTTTTGAGGGGACAGTCCAGATTCAAACCATGTCATGGGTATGTAGAGGCTCATTATGCTTTCTCATTATTCTCTTATGTGTGTGTTTAAATGTGCATTGAAAAAAGAAAGAGAAAAATGTAAACCACAGATAAAAAATGTGATTTTGTCAGAGTCACAAACAGGCACAGGTTTCTCAGTACTCACTTGTGTGATTGGGAGCAAGATGGCAGTGACCTGAGGGAGAATCTCTGAAGTCCTGAGAGGAGCAGAGCGGCTAATGCAGCACATTTGCTGGAAGGAGAAACTCAGAGCTGCCATTTTCCATGTGCGAGTCTTAAGCTGTTTGTTTTGTTAAGCATTGCAGATGTGTCTGTGCCGACTAAACTTGAATGTGAGTGTGATATTTATGGAAATTTACTTTGCAAACTGTAAACTCAAAATAGATTTTGGTTGCTGTTGTTAAATGTTTCGAACAATATTGTAGTATTTTTGTAGGACAAAGAAACTTAAAATAGCATACATGAAGGACACAGTCAACAAATATTTTTCACTATTCCATGGGTCTTGTAATGTGGGGTTATAATTTTTAAACCAGAGTAATTTTACACTCCGAAATAAAAGTTTGATTGCCACTAACTATGAATAGGAGTAGAAAACAAAATAGAGAAATATATATGAGAAAGCTTTGTTTTGGTAAGAATTTGGGGAAATGATCAGAAAATTGTTATAGAATGATTTTCTGTTTGGGAAAACATTTTGATGTGGGATAAATAAGTAAGCGCTAATATAAATCAAACTCATCTAGATGAGTTATTGCATGAGTCACATGTAATAACTAATTTGAGAATAAGTCATAATCTATTTCTAATTTGAGAATAATTTATTTTTTATTTTATTTTTTATTTTTTGTGGTACGGAGAATTGAACCCAGGGGCACTCTGCCTCCGAGCTACACCTCCAGCCCTATTTTTTTATTCTTTATTTTGAAACAGGGTCTCCCTGAGTTGCAAAGGGCCTTACAAAGTAGCTGAGGCTGTCCATGAATCGCAATCCTGCTGTCTCAGCCTCCCAAATGCGGGGATTACAAACGTGTGCCATCATGCCTGGTTTGAGAATCATTTTAAAAATTACAATGAATACCACGTTATTAAAGAAAACTAGAAAACAAAGGAAAATAAAACAAAGCTGTAGTTTGGGTTTGGAAGTGCAAATCCAAACTACAGCTATTGTTATTTCACTGTAGTTTTCAATGTGCTTTCATGTAGTTTTACATCTTATTGTATATGTCCTTTTGTCACAGGAGAAGAGATCTCTTTGGAACAGAGTCCTGAGGAATTCCCAGGGAGATGGGGTCCTCAACTCAGGACCAGCCTGGGTCATTGACTATAACATGATGGAAAAGAATTACAGCACATGTCAGAGAAGCACACAGATTTATTTATTTAGTTTTCATTTTACTACAACTCTATTCTTTTTAAACTTTTTTATTGGTTCATTGTAGTCATACATCTAAATGGAGTCCAGGATGGTAGAGGCATACATGCACACATCACCCAATTATCCTCTACCTAGTTCCTGCCCCATTCCCTCCCCCTCCCTTCTTCTCATGTTTGACTTAGTGCTTGGCTTTGATATGTTTATTAATGTACATCATGAACATTAGAGAATTCCCCTCTTCCTCCCTCCTATCCCCTTAGTTAGATCATCTTATGAGATTTATTTATTTATTTATTTATTTATTTTTTTGGTGGTACTGGGGGTGGAATCCAGAGGCTTTCTACCTCCGGGCTATACTCCCAGACCTTTTTTATATTTTATTTGGAAACAGGGTCTCGCTAAGTTGCTGAGAGCCTCACTAAGTAGCTGAGGCTGGCTTCGAACCTGTGCGATCCTCCTGTCTCAGCCTCCCAAGCGCGGGGATTACAAGCGTGCGCCACCATGCCCGGCTTTATGAGATTTATTAAGTAAAGCAAAAAATACACATTCTAGGGAAGATATGGGCTATATCCAGAATAATAAATGCATTTTGGGGGTTCCCGGCTCTTTTAGAGGAAACTTGCTAATGGGTGGGTCTGGGAAGTTGTTTAGGGATGACAGCTGTCTGGTGATTTCAAAATGGTTATTGGTATTCTGGTTCCTTCTCAAGATCCCTAGGATTCATTATCTGAAGCTAACACTGGAAAGACCCCTAAATTAGAGTTTTCTTAAAATACTACATCTCTAGCTGGTGTGGTGGTACATACCTGTAATTCTAGTACTTGGGAAGCTGAGATAAGAAGATGGCAGGTATGAGGACAGCCTCAGCAAGTAGTGAGACTCATCAACCTAGTGAGATACTGTTTCAAAATAAAAATAAAAAGTAGGGCTAGCAGTGCAGCTCAGAGGTAGAAAGCCCCTGGGTTCAGTTCCAAGTACCACATAAATAAAACTATATCTCTCTTTGCTTAAACTAATTTTTTTTTTTTTTTTTGCGGTGCTGGGGGTGGAACCCAGGCGCATTGAACCTCTCTGAGCTACACCCCCAGCCCTATTTCTTAGTCTTTTTTAGTTTTTGAAACAGGGTCTCACTGAGTTGTGAAGGGCCTTGCTAAGTAGCTGAGGCTTGTCTGCGAACCGTGATCCTCTGGTCTCCACCTCCCGAATGCTGGGATTTCAAGCATGTGCCACCACGCCAGGACCTGCTTAAACTACTTTTTGATGGGATAATTAACAGTGTACGGGCTGGACGTGGTGGCGCACGCTTGTAATCCCCGCGCTTGGGAGGCAGAGACAGGAGGATCGCGCAGGTTCGAAGCTAGCCGCGCGCGCTGGCTTAGGAGACCCTGTTTCCAAATAAAAATGTAAAAATAGGTCTGGGAGTGTAGCCCGGAGATAGAAGGGCTTCCAGGAACCCCAGTACCACCAAAAAAAAATTAACAGTGTACATGGTAGAATTGCACATTTCCCAGAAATTTGGGAGTTACATGCCTGGGGGAGAGATAGAGAGAGACTGACCTGGGGAGTGACAGTCCTGAAACTTTTTATTTCCTTAGCTGGTGGTACATAGCTATAATTCCAGTCCTTGGGAGGCTGGAATCCCAGCAATTTAGGCCCTCTGGAACTTAGTGAGATCCTGTTTCAAAATAAAAAATAAAATAGGGCTGGGATGTAGCTCAGAGGTATAATGCTCCTGGGTTCAATCCCCAGCACCCCCACGTCCCCACTACAGACACACTTTAAAAAATAATAAATATAAAATTTCCCTGCCGGGCGTGGTGGCGCATGCTTGTAATCCCCGCGCTTGGGAGGCGGAGACAGGGGGATCGCGCAGGTTCGAAGCCAGCCGTGCTGGCGTAAGAGACCCTGTTTCAAAAATATAAAATAGGTCTGGGAGTGTAGCCCGGAGGAAGGAGGGCTTCCAGGAACCCCAGTACCACCAAAAAAAAAAAAAAAAAAAAAAAAAAAAATTTCCCTATCCTTACTCTCTTCCCCACTCCTTGTAGTACTGGAGATTGAACCTAGGGACATTACTTCTGAGCTATACCTAGCCCTTTTTATTTTTATTATTTAATTTTATGGCACTGGGAATTGAAATAAGGGGCGTCTACTTCCAAGCTATACCCCAGCCCTATTTTTTTTCTCTATTTTGAAACAAAGTCCCACTACGTTGCAGAGGGCCTCACTCTAAGTAGCTGAGGCTGGCCTCAAACCTGTGATAGGATATAAGCATGTCTCAGCCTCCCAAGTACTAGGATTATAGGCATGGACAACTACACTCAGCTGTCCTATTTTTAAAATTTTAGTATCAAATTATTAAGTATGGGTGTATTCATTTCGACTCACCCCCCCATGCCATTTGGGCATGGGGCTGTATTTCTATTTTCTGTGTTTCCATTTTTCTAATAAACTTCTTTAAATCTTCCAAAAAAAATTATTAAGTAACCTTTCTCAGCCTCTCAAGTATTGGGATTTTAAGACTGTGCCACCATGCCCAGCTAACCTTTTTATTTTTTATTTTAAGAGTTGCCCAGGCAGTACTCATACCTGTGATCCTCCTGTCTCAGCCTCCCAAGTACTGGAATTAGAGCATGCACTACTGCACGCAGCTAAAATTTACTTCTTGATATTTATTTATTTATTTATTTATTTATTTATTTATTTATTTATTTATTTATGGGTCTGGGGATGGAACCCAGGGGCATTTGACCTCCGAGCTACACCCCCTGCCCTGTTTTTTATTTTTTATTTTGAAACAGGGTTTCAGTAAGTTGTAGAGGGCCTCACTAAGTAGCTGAGGCTGTCCACAAACCACAATCCTCCAGTCTCAGTCTCCCGAATGCTGGAATTAAAGCATGGGCCACCATGCCTGGCTACTTCTTGATTTAATTAGTACATTTGGTTCATAAGACTAAAGCATCTCATATTACTTCTTCAGTATAAAGTATTTATAAGCTGGGTATGGTGGCACACACCTGTAATCCCAGTACTTGGAAGGCTGAGACAGGAAGAAGGAAGACTTCAAGTTTGAGGACTGCCTCAGCAAGTAGTTGAGTCTCATCAACCTAGCAAGACCCGGTTTAAAAAAAAATAGAGGTCTGGAGGTGTAGCTCGGAGGTAGAATGTCCCTGGGTTCAATCCCCAGTACTATCAACACCAAAATAAAGTATTTATAATGAGTTCTGGTGAGGAAATAGATTTAAGCCTTAGAAAACAGATGCCCAAATAAAATGTGACTTATAAAAATTAGAGTTCCATTTGTAATGACAGAACCAGAACTTGGCCTCAGATCTTATAATCCTGTGGCAACCTTTTCTTTCTTGTTATATAAAATATTATTGAGTTTTTGAAAAAGTCTCATCATGTCTAATATGGAACATGTCTCCCACTTCAAACCAGATCCTCTTTCTGTGTTCTTTTTTACAACCACAATCTAGTTGCTAAGGCCACAAACCCAGAAGTCATCCTGAACTTATTCTTCCCCATCTCACCATAATTTTATCTTCAAGTCCCACCAGTTTTTTTTTTCCCCCCGGGCACTGGAGATGGAACCCAGGGATATTCTACCTCTGAGTTACACCCCCAGTTCTATTTTTTATTTTGAAACAGGTCTTACTGAGTTGCAAAGGGCCTCACTAAGTAGCTGAGGCTGGCCACGAACCTCTGTCCTCCTGTCTCAGCCTCCCAAAGCTAGGATTACAAGCGTGTGCCACCACGCCTGGCCAGTTTCATTTTCTAGTTGACCTTAAATTCATCTCCTTCTTACCATTACTTTTTCACCTCCTCGTTTCACTACTGCATAACTTGATAGGACTTGGTCCATTCTGGCCAGCCTCCACATTACAGCCAGGCTGACGATCTTTTCAAAATAGGAGCTTTTTTCCTTCTCTGCCTGGTCTCTTCTATCCTCCTTCAGTGATTTCCCATTACTGTTAGATTGAACTCTGTAGTCTAAATATGCCAGCAGGCACTACCTCTCCCCCTCTTTCTTTGTCCTTCAGACTTCTTTTGGCTTAGTATACGCAGTTCATGGAGTTTTTCTCTCCCTCCTCTCAGTCTGCCTAGTTAATGCCTAGTTATTCTTCAAATCCTGTTTCAGTATTCATTACTCAGGTAAGTCTTCTCTGACCACAAAGAGGTAGCCTATAACACTCCTTATTTATTTATTTATTTATTTATTTATTTATTTATTTATTTATTTATTTGGTGGTACTGGGGATGGAACCTTCTCCAGGCTACAATCCCAGACCTATTGGAAACAGGGTCTCTTAAGCCAGAGAGGCTGGCTTTGAACTTGTGCG
This sequence comes from Muscardinus avellanarius, assembly GCF_963383645.1. Taxonomy (NCBI): domain Eukaryota; kingdom Metazoa; phylum Chordata; class Mammalia; order Rodentia; family Gliridae; genus Muscardinus; species Muscardinus avellanarius. Next base: position 86,370,099 of record NC_137797.1, read on the forward strand.
ATCTTCCTGTCACCACCTCCCAAGCGCAGGGATTACAAGTGTGCACCACCAGGCCCGGCATTTATAACACTGCTTATTTTAATAAGTATCAATTAAACTGTGTTTCTTTCCTTCAGAGAATTATTTTACCTTATAGCCATATATTCACAATTCTTTGATTAATATCAGTCTTATTCCCAAACCTTAATCTCTATAGGAAAAAGCATGTATTATTTTTATACTCTATTGTGTTTTTTTTTTATTCCTCTATTTTCTTTCCAGTATGCAGGTTTGTGGCCTAGAGAGTGACTCCATAAATATTACGTTAGTGGGTGAAATAATTCTTTGTTGGGTCTAGGTGAAGACCTTCATGTCCCTACATGAGTAGTCTAGAAGTATCTTTCCATTCTGACTGGGGCCAGTTCAAGGTGTCTATTACAGCAAGTAGAATGAAGCTCTGAGGCCACTCTCTGCTAGGGAGATCAAGGCAGTTGCAGGATCCATCTAATATTGAGCGGTTTTGAACTGAATGAGATTCTTAAGTTCATCCTGCGAAGAATGTACTCCCAGGATGACTAGAGTCAAGGATGCTCTTTAATCTAGACCTGTGAAAAAAACTGCTGCCAGGAATCAGGACTTCAAAGGTTCTTCTTGTGGAAGCCACACTTCTGAATCAAAACCAAACGTAAACCTTTAGGAATAATTAGGATATAACACTTAGTGGTTTTTGTCAGTCTGAGGAGTTTATCTCAGAAAAAAAAATCAGTTGTCATAGACCTCAAGGAATAAAAAACAAATACACACAGACATATCAATTAAATGAGCTATACAAATAAATGCTAAGAAGTTATTAGCATATAGTAAGAATATAAATGTTTGATATTATATAGAGAGCTGAAGAGACTTGAGTCAACTTTCATGTCTTTTGTTATCTATATTTGGAATGTCATTTCTGTTTTTGGTACTGGGATCTGAAGCTAGGGGCATTCTATCTCTGAGATACACCCCAACCCTATTTGGTTGTTTGTTTGGAAATAGGATCTCACTAAGTTGCTGAGGGTCTTGCTAGGTTGGCTGAGGCTAGCCTGGAGCTTGCATTCCTTCTCTCTCAGCCTTCCAAGTATTGGTATTACAAGCGTCCATCACCATGTCCAGTTTATTTGGAACATTTTTTTTTTTTTTTTGGTGGTACCAGGAATGGAACCCAGGGGCTTTCTGCCTCTGAACTACATTCCCAGACCTATTATATATTCTATTTGGAAACAGTCTCACTGAGTTTCTGAGAGCCTCAATAATTAGCTGAGGCTTTCTTCAAACCTGTGTGATCCTCCTGTCTCAGCCTCCCAAGCTCTGGGATTATAAGCGTGCGCCACCACGCCTGAATATTTGGAACTTTTTAATTCAGGAAAGCATGACTTTGAATACTGCATAAACTAAACCAAGTTGAAAGTATTTATTAAATAAGCTTTTTTTTTTTGACATTCCTTGGTTTTATCAGTTTCTGGTATAACTTAAAAACCTCTTTTAGATCCTAGAAGTAAAATAGGAGATGACTCTTGGCTAATTACAAGAACAGGAGCAGTTAGCTAAAATCTCCCTTGCAAATTTGAAAGCAGCAACTATTCTTGGGCTCCTCTAAGGTTTAAAGCTTTCAGATGAAAATATACTTATTCTATTAAAGAAATTCCTTGGGATCTTTTCTCAGAATTTTCATGTCTGAACATGACTTGAACTTGACAAATTCATCTCGTGTGTGTGTGTGTGTGTGTGTGTGTGTGTGTGTGTGTGTGTGTGTTACTAGGGATTGAACCCAGGGGCATTCTACCTTTGAGCTACATCCCTATCCCTATTTTATTTTTGTTTTGAAACAGGGTTTCCTAGGTTGATGAGACTGTCACTTTTTGCTGAGGCTGTCCTTGAACCTATGATCCTTCTGTCTCAGCCTCCCACATACTGGGATTACAGCATGTGTCACTATGCTCAGCTAACAAGTGACTGTAAGGGAAAGAAAAAAAGGTAGAACTTAGAAGCACTGAAATATATAGCCAGTGGGCATTGTTCAACTTCAGAGTAGATGCATATAGGATCTGACACATTTTCTGGGTCAGTTGCACAGTATATCTAGTCTATTTTACTGTACAGTCAGAGCTTCCCACTCCATTTGAAGAATCTAATTCTAGAAGGACACTTAACCATTCATGACTTTAGTGGGCAAGTTAGAATAAATGTATTTAATAGGAGTCATGTTTTCTCCTTGCATCACTCTTTGAGGGTTATTAATTCTGTAACAAAAATGTTATTAAGTACCAACTTTATAATATTACCACATAAGCCCTGAGAAGGGAATACAAAGCATTAAGTTTTTTTTAATTATGTATGTGTGTGTGTTTCTCAGGACTGAACCCAGGGACATCCTATCTCTGAGCTACACCCCAGCCCTATTTTATTATTTATTTATTTATTTATTTATTTATTTATTTATTTATTTTTGTGGGGCTGGGGATGGAACCCATGGGCTTCGACCTTTGAGCTACACCCTTTGCCCTATTTTTTTATTCTTTATTTTGAAACCAAGTCTCACTGAGTTGCAAAGGGCTTCACTAAGTACCTGAGGATGTCCATGAACCGCGATCCTTCGGTCTCAGCTCCCAAATGCTGGGATTATAAGTGTGCACCATTACGCCCTGTTTTATTATTTATTTTGAAAAAGGGTCTCACTAAGTTGCTGAGAGCCTGGTTAAGTAACTGAGGCTGACCACAAACCTGTGATCTTCCTGTCTTAGCCTCCCAAATTAAATCTTATTTCAAATTAAAAATAAAAATAGGGCTGGGGTTGTAGCTCAGAGGTAGAATGCCGCTGGGTTCAATTCCCAGTACCTCCCCCCAAAAAAAGAAAGAAAAAGAAATAGGGTCTCACTAGGTTGCTGAGGCTGGTCTCCTCGAACCTTTGATCCTCCTGTCTCAGGCTTCTGTTACTGGTATTACAAACACGTATCACCAACCCAGCAATAAAGCTACTTTTTAAAATTCTATGAATAAGCTAGGTATGGTGATGCATGCTTGGAGGCTGAGACAGGAGGGTCTCAGGTTCATGGCCAGCCTCTGCAATTTACTGTTTCAAAATAAAGAATAAAAAATAAGGTTGGGGTGTAGCTTGGAGGTAGAATGCCCCTGGGTTTAAGCCCATTCCCACCCCTTATTGAAAAAAAAAAGCAGCTTTATTGAAAAAATACATTTCCTATAACATACACATACCATACATCCCATTTAAAGTGAATACTTTGATGGCTTTTGGTATATTCAGAGTTGTGCAGCTGTCACCACAATCAATCAATCCATACATCTATCTATCTGCCTATTTGCCTGCCTATCTATCATCTGTCTATCTATCATCTATCTATCTACCTTGTGTGTGTGGTACTGGGAATTGAGCCCAGGGGCATTCTACCTCTAAGCCACACACCCAGACCTGTTTTTATTTTTATTTTAAAACATAGTCTGGCTAAGTTGATGAGAATCTCATTACTCAAGTTTAGTGATAGCCTTCCAATTAAATTTGCAATCCTCCTGTCTCACCTCCCAAGTACTGAGATTATAGACATGTGCCAATCACAATCAATTTTAGACTAGTTCATCATCCTCAAAGAAACCCCACTCTGGGTTGGGGTGTACCTTAGTGGTAGAGTGCTTGCCTACCATGCACAAAGCCTTTGGGTTTGATCCTCAGCACCACAAAAGCAAAAACCAACAACCCCATACCTGTGTTCAATATCCATTTTTCCCTTCCTTCAGCCTCTGGTAAGAAATCCACTTTATATCTCTACAGAGTTGTCTGTTCTGTATATTTTATATAAATGGAGTCACACAGTGTCTGATTTCACTTGGTGTCATTTCAAGACTCATTTATGTTCGTGGCACATATTAGTACTTCATCTTTTTTTTGTGATGCTGAAGATGGAACCGACGGCCTCTGCACATTCAGGGCAAGTGCTTTGCCACTGAGCTACATCCCCAGCCCTCTTCACTTCTTTTTATTCACAAACACAATCCTTTTTATGGAATATCATATTTTATTTTTCTTACTCTCAGTTGATGGACATTGAGAGTGTTAACACTTAGGGGCTTTTATAAATAATGCTGCTATGAACATTTGTGTACAGTCTTTTGCGTGTACATCTGTTTTCAGTAATCTTGGGTATATACTTATGAATGGAGTTGCTGGGTTGTATGGTTGCCCATTGTTTAGCCACTTGAGAATTGTCAATTATTTTACATATCTCTACATCCTAAGCAACATGTATTACTGTCTCTTATTTTAGCCTTGCTAGGGGGTTGAAGTGAAGTCTCCTGTGGTTTTGATTTGCATTTTTCTGGTGACTGATGGTATTGAGCCTATTTCATGTGCTTATTGGCCATTTTGTATCTTCTTTTGAGCATAGAATTTTCATAGGTGAAGAAAGGGGAGGAAGAGAACAGAGGTGAAGAAGGAGCAAGAGAAGAGAGACCTAGGAATGAGAAATGATGAAAGTTCAGTAAAACTAGCCAGTAGCGTCCCCAGAGAAAGGTAGTAAGAGAAGACATGGAAAACCCTTTCCTGTTTATTACTCTTCTCTGCTTATCTTAAGCTGACACTGCTCAAATTTTAAGGATATTCCTTGTTTTGTAAATGTCAGAGAGTGTTGTTACGGCTAGCTCAATTGATTCATTCAGCCTTGAGTAAATAATTATTGAAGGCCCATTTCTTTTTAGGCATTCCAGACCCTGTTAGTGAGAAGAGCAGGTCAGTGAGCAAAAACAAATGAGGTCTTTGCTTTTTATGGAGTTTATTTTTTGGTGGGGATGATATTGTGTCAATAAAAACTACCTTGTAAGGGCTTAGGCTGTCATCAAACCATCCTCCTGTCTCAGCCTCCTGGTGTTGGGATTATAGGCGTGCACCGCCATGCCTGGCTAGACCTCCTACTTTTGTGTGTGTGTGTGTGTGTGGGTCTGAGGATGGAACCCAGAGGCATTCAACCTCCGAGCTATACCCCCAGCTCTATTTTTTTATTCTTTATTTGAAACAGGATCTCACTAAGTTGTGGAGGCCTAAGTAGCTGAGGCTGTCTGCGAACCGCAATCCTCCTGTCTCAGCCTCCCAAATGCTGCGATTACAAGTGTGAGCCACCACACCCAGCTTAGACCTACTACTTTTGATGGAATGAACAGTATGTACAGTCAGGGAAGGCCATTTTTTAAAATTTATTTTTATTGGTGCATTGTAATCATACATCACATTTGAATACAAGACTTGAGAGGATATATAAGCACACATCATCCAGTTAGCCCTCATCCAGTCCCCATTCCATTCCCTCCCCTACCCTCGATCCCATGCTTGTTTGGTGATTAACTTTGATACATATGTTTATATACCTCCTGCTTTTTAAAGAGGCTTTACCCTCCCTTATTCCATACCCTCTGATTGGTCACCTTAATTGCTTCACTATAGGGCCCTTTCTATAGCTCGACCACTTCCTGTTGCCCCTTTCCTCCTAGTTATTGCTGATTAGGGGAAGCATCTGGTTTTAATTTTATGCGATATTTCTCTGTGCATGCCATGTTGCAAATACCAATCCCACTCTTGACAGCCCCAGTTGTGGCCTGGCTACCCGGTGGACTGATCCAGACCTTGCTGGCTCAAGCAGCGGCCTTGTCTCGTGGAAGGCCCCAATTCTGGTCTCGCTGGCCCCGACACTGGCCTAACCCCTCAGCTGGCTCCGATCCCGGCCTCGGAGGTCCCAGCACTGGCCTTCCTCATGGCAGGTTCCAATGCTAGCCGATGGTCCCGGCATCTGCCTAACCCCTCGGCAGGCTCTGATCCAGGCCTCGGAGGCCTCAGTAGCAGCCTTGCTTCACAGAAGGCTCCGATGCTGGCCGCTGGCCCCGGCACTGGCCTAACCCCTCGGCAGGCTCCGATCCCGGCCTCAGAGGCTTCAATAGCGGCCTTGCCAGGGAAGGCCATTTTTTTAAGATATTTTACTAGAAGGAAAAAGACTCTTATAATTCCCTAATAAAATAATTTCTTTAAAAATATAATTTATAGCCGGGCGTGGTGGTGCACGCTTATAATCCCTGCACTTGGGAGGCAGAGACAGGAGGATTGCGCAGGTTCGAAGCCAGCCTCACTGGCTTAAGAGACCCTGTTTCCAAATAAAAATATAAAATAGGTCTGGGAGTGTAGCCTGGAGGTAGAAGGGTTCCATCCCCAGTACCACCCCAAAATATATATGTGTGTGTGTGTGTGTGTGTGTGTGTGTGTGTGTGTAATTTATAAGTTATTTCTATGTTTACCATTAACTATACTTCACTTTTTATCCCAGGTGTGAATTTATGCCTACCACATATATTCTGCTTTTAGTGTTTGTAAGACATGATCCAACTCTGTTGAGATAAAAAGTTCCTAAGTTTTCACTTAAGTCAGGTATGTGGTAGTACATTCCTATAATCCTAGTACTTAATCACATCCTCGTAGCTAAGTATTCTGACACTAGAATTTCTTCTCTCAGAGTCTGTTACAGTAGTCTTGGGATTCAAGATCTAGTCCTGGACCGCATTATAGATTACAAATGAAGGAAAAAAACATAATGACCTTGGTAATCTTGCAGTATTTCACTTTTCACATACTTTTTTTTATTTGATGGAATCAAAACTACTCTGAGATCTGAGGACAGCGGCACATGTCTATAATCCTAGTACTTAGGACCAGCAGATTTGAGGTCAGTCTCAGCAACTTCATAAACCTCCCTTCCCTTTCTCCCTTCCTCCCTCCCTCTCACCCTTCTTTCCTTCCACACTTCTTTCAAAATATTGAACCCAGAGGTATTCTACCTCAAGCTATAACCCCAGCACAATTTTATTTATTTGGAAACAGGGTCTCACTAGGTTGCTGAGAGTCTAAGTTGCTGAGGCTGGCTTTGAACCTGTGATCCTCCTGTTTCAGGATCCCAAGTACTGTGATTATAAGTGTGCACCACCATGCCCAGCTTATTTTTTATTTTAAAATGGTTTTGTTGCTGAGATTGACCTTGAATTTGTAGTCATCCTCAGACTCCGAAGTACTGGGATTATTCTGCCATAAAGATCCACCAAGTGATTTTTTCAGGGAACAGTAATGAACAGATTAGTATATCAGAATTATTTTGGCAACAGTATAGTGGCTCTGGTTGTCAGACCAAGTAGGAGTCTGCTGGAATAATCTGGACAGATGATGAGTACCCAAACTAATACAGGGAGAGAGAGGAAATTAGTATCATATGCGATTACTTAATGGGTCAGAGACAGCAGGAGGAAGCAAGAATAATTCACTAGGTCAATGATTGGCTTAAATGGTGGTAATCTTCACTGACAAGGATGGACAGGGGTGGTGGTGCATGCCTATAATCTCAGTATTTGGAAGGCTGAGACAAGAGGATTGCAGGTTTGAAGACAGTCTCAGCAAGTAGTGAGACCCTGTTTTAAAATGAAAAATTAAAAATAGGGCTGAGGTGTATCTTGAAGGTAGAATGCCCCTGGGTTCAATCCCTAAATGCCACCAGTTTTATATCTGGTATTTCCCTTGGCATCTTTATAACAGGCAATCCCATGTGGTGAATTGAAAGAGAAACTAACTTTAGTGATCTAATAACTCTCTACTGCTCAGTGTGGGAGCCACGTACCTCATGATGCTGTTGAGATTTGAAACTTACCTAGTTCACAGTGAGATATAAGTATAAAATACTAGCTTTCAAAGACTTAATGTCTCACAAAAATTTGTTTTGTTGGCAGTAGTAGGGTTTGAACCCAGGGGGATTCTACCTCTGAGCTACATCCCTACCCCTATTTTTTATTCTTTATTTTGAAACAGAGTCTCACTAAATTGCAGAGGGCCTCACTGAGTAGCTGAGACAGGCCGCCAACCTTCAATCCTCCTGTCTCAGCTTCCATACTACTGGGATTATAAATGTGTGCCACCAGCCCAGGTTTACTTTTTGCATATCGATAACATGTTGGAGTAACAGTTTGGATATATTAGATTAAATATATTATTAAGAGCCGGGCATGGTGGTGCACGCTTGTAATCCCAGCACTTGGGAGGCTGAGACAGGAGGATTGTGGAGGTTCGAAGCTAGCCTCAGCTACTTAGTGAGGTTCTCAGCAACTTAGTGAGACCCTATTTCCAAATAAAATATAAAATAGGCCTGGGAGTGTAGCTTGGGGGTAGAAAGCCCCTGGGTTCTATCCCTAGTACCACACACTAAATAAATAAATAAATAAATAAATAAATGTATTATTAAGGTTTTTCGTGTGTGTGTGTGTTACTGGGGATTCGAACCACCAGGGACATTTTACCTCCAAACCACACTCCAATCTCTTTTTTTGGGAGGTGGTACTGGGATGGAACCCAGGAGCATTCTATCTTCGAGCCATACCCCCAGCTCTATTTTTCTATTCTTTATTTTGAAACAGGGTCTCACTGAGTTGCAAAGGGCCTCACTAGTAGCTGAGGCTGTCCTTAAACCTGTGATCCTCCTGCCCCAACCTCCCAAATTCAGGGATTACGAGTATGCGCCACCATGCCCGGCTTTCTTTTTGTTTTTTATTTATTTATTTTGAAGTGCTGGGAATTGAACCTAGGTGTATTCTATCTATAAGCTGCACCCTTAGCACTGTTTTATTAATTTATTTTATTTGGAAATAATCTCACTAAGTTGCTGAGAGCCTAACTAAATTACTGAGGCTGGCCAAGAACCTGTGATCCTCCTGACACAGCTTCTCAAGTACTGGGATTACAAGTATGTGTCACCACACCAGGCTTATTTTTTGATTTTTGAAACAGGGTCTTGCTAGTTTGCTGAGAGTCCTGCTGTGTTCCAGAGGCTTTGAGACGCTGTCCTTGAACCTTAGTCTTCCTGTCTCGGCCTCCCAAGTACTGGGACTACAGGCTTTCACCACTACACCTGGTTTCCTTTTTCTTTTTACTAATTTATAAATGTGGCTACCACCCCTAGTACCTCAAAAAACTAAAAACATGGCTACTAGAAAAATTTAAATTAGACATATGGCTCATAATATATTTGTCTTATTTTTTGCTGACTAAATTTATTTCAGCAGCCGGGCGTGGTAGCGCACGCTTGTAATCCCAGCATTTGGTAGGCTGAGACCAGAGGATCCTAGTTTGTGGACAGCTTCAGCTACTTAGTGAGGCCCTCCACAACTCAAAATGAAGAATAAAAAATAGGGCAGGGGGTGTAGCTTGGAGGTCGAATGCCCCTGGGTTCCATCTCCAGACCAAAAAAAAAAAAAAAAAAAAGATAAATTTATTTCAGCCGAATTATCTGCTAACTTTTTTTTTTTTTTTTTTTTTTTTTTTTTGAGTGGTACTGGGGATGTAACCCAGGGGCCTTCTACTGCCAGGCTACACTCCCAGACCTACTTTATATTTTATTTGGAAACAGGGTTGTCTCTTAAGCCAGTTGAGGCTGGCTTTGAACCTGTGCGATCCTCCTGTCTCAGCCTCCCAAGCGAGGGGATTACAAGTGTGTGCCACCACAGCTGCCCGGCTATCTGCTAACTTTTTATTTTTATTTTTTTTCTGGTACTGGGGATTGAACCCAGGGGAATTCTACCTGTGAGCTACACCCCCAGCTCTATTTTTTATTCTTTATTTTAAAACAGAGCCGCACTAAGTTGCAGAGGGCCTGAAGAGGCTGGCTGCGAACCTGCGATCCTCCTGTCTCAGCCTCCCAAGTACTAGGATTACAAGCCTGCATCACCATGCCTGGCTGTATGCTAACTTTTATTATAGCTGTTTTGTTGCAAGAGACTAGTCTCCCCCTTTTCAGTTTTCCCCTGATTCCTGAAACAGGATTTCCAGAGGTGGAAATCAGAGACAGGTTTCCCTTTTTACCAGGAAATGGCTCAGCTGACAAACTCATGGAACTGAGCCTCCAACAAATGGCTCCCATGATTCTTGTATCCTTGGTCTCTCACTTTGGAGAGGGCAGGGGTAAGCTTGTGATTTATTATACCTAGCAAGGTGCTTAAGTTACATTCCATCTCCCAGCTCTCTTTTATTTTACATTAGAGAGAGCTCCTGGATCCTGTCTTTGGGTTGCCTAAGAAACAGCCCCCTTATGTTATGGAGGTGTCTGTTCACTTGTGGGCAAGTGGTAGGAGGGGTTGGGAAACTTACTTTTTCCCATCTTGAATCTAAACTGCTGACAATATTACTAAGGCTCTGACTGGGTTTTCTACTTCAGTTTAATTAGCAAATGTTTCATTTTAATTCATTATAAGTGTCTAGAAACTGCAGTAATGAAAATTGTTTAACCATGTTTTGGAAACAAGGTTAAAAAGTTGAATAAAACTTTATAATTGATTTATTAGTAAAAATATTTAATACAATATCTGCAGGAGATTGGTGTTTTACAGATAATGTGATTCATTTTCATATCTGCAAGTTGGATGATGTTTAGTCATTTTTCTCTAAGTAAATTATTTCTACAATAAGTTCCTAAGCTAGTATATAGATGAGATTGGCTAGAAGAAAGTTTATTTGAAAAAATATATATTTTTAGTTTTTTCACATGTTTTCTAAACATTGCAAATTTTTTCCCCTACATATTCCTGTCAACAGAGGCCAAGTAAATGTCTGCCAGCCATTTAAAAAAATCTCTGCTGATGGTTACAGGGTTTCTTTCTGGGAAAATTTAAATGTTCTAAAAGTTGATAGCAGTAGACTAGTGCACAGTAACTTAGTAGGACCCTGTTTCAAAAATAAAAAAGGGCTAGCCGTGGTGGTGTACACTTGAAATCTCAGTACTTGGGAGGCTGAGTCAGGAGGATTTCAGGGTCAAGGCCAGCCTCAGCAAGTTAGACCCTCTTTCAAAATAAAATGTCCAACCCGCCATGGTGGCGCATGCTTGTAACCCCTGTACTTGAGAGGCTGAGACAGTACTGCAGGTTTGAGGCCAGCCTCAGCAACTTGTGAGGCTCTCTACAACTTAGACCTTGTTTCAAAATAAAAAATAAAATAGGGCTGGGGGTGTAGCTTGGAGGTGGAATTCCCCTGGGTTCAATCCTCAGTACAAAAAGGAGAGGATTAGGTGGACATATAGTTCAGTGGTAGAATGCCCGTGTTCAGTCTCTTCTCTCTGTCTTTCTGTCTGTGTGTCTGTCTGTCTGTCTCTCACACATACACACGTACCTGAAAAAAAGCGAGGAAGGAAAAGATAAAAGAAAAAATCAATAGTGCTGATGGTTTTCATAACTCAGTGAATATACTATAAAAATCAGAGTTGTATAGAAGGACAGATGTTAGGGTATATGAAATACCCTAACAATAAAACTGTATTTTATTGATGAAATACCCATCAATAAAACTGTTGTAAAAAAGTCCCAATTTGCACATGCATATCTGCTGCAGTTGCTGTCTCAGTAGTCATTTAATGGAAATTATGTAAACAAATGCACAAAAAGCAGCCATATGTTTAAGATTGACTGTGATCAGATAGTGCCGGGCTGTCCTCTTTTGACTTCTGTACTTGTTTCACAGATTTAGTTGAAGTGAGGAAAGCATGTGGCCTTCTTTTATGTTTACTAATGAAGTTGTTAAGCAGTGTATATGAAGCTAATGGGATGAAAGATTGGTTGATGGACTGATTTATTTTCATCCAAGTTCTAGTATAAAGTGAATGTGATACATTGGAAGGTGTAGACTGAGTTCATCAAGTCAGCAGAGTAAAGGCACTCAACATTTGATTATTTGATGCTGAGGAATTTATTTATTTATTTTTGTGGTACTGGGAATTGAAACCAGGGGCATTCTACTACAAGCTACACCTATTTCTTGTTCTTTATTTTTTGGAACAGGGTCACACTAAGTTGCAGAGGCCTCACTAAGTAGGCGAGTTTGGCTGAGAACCTGTGATCCTCTGTCTCGGCCTCCCAAGTACTAGGATTACAAGCATGGCCCACCATGCCTGGCTTAGGAATTTATTTTTTTTAAACAAAAATTTTTAAGTTGTTTATGTCTACTCTGCATCTTGTTGGGTATGTCATCTGTTTCTGATACCTTCCAATATATCCTATAGAAATTTATGCTAACTCACAAGGAACCAAAAGAAAGTCATGGAATGTTTTCAACCTCATAGTGTAAGTAGCTAAGCATGCAAAGCCTTTCTCTTTTTTTATCCTCTGAAGCTAGTAACATTAGCTGTCAGGCTGCCAAATACCCACAAAGCACAACATGCAGCAAACTTGGTGCATCCTTTTTCCTCAGTGCCCTTCCCCAGCCATTTCCACAGAAATGCTAAGCAGGGAAAGGGAGCCTGACTCCCAAGTTTGCTGTCTCGAGCAAAACTCTTGGCATAGATTTTTCAGAGTTGCTGCATTTGGCTTGATCTTTTCCTGAGCAGCCTCGTAACCGCCGCCTTGCTCTAGGGCTGCCTGCAGCAACCTTTCTGACACAGGTTTAATGCTGATTAGTCCCAAAACAATCTTAGGGCAGGGCTCCCTGCCAGGACACAGAATGAACAAAATTGGTTTGCACACAGGCCAGCTGCAATTGCTGCAGCTAGAGGCTGTCGAATGAGGACCAGTTTCATGTTTACCAAGATGAGGTTAAATTAGCACAGCATGAAGCAAAAAGAACAAAAAAAAAAAAAAAAAAGAAATAAAGAAAATTAGCCAACTAGAATAATGCAGTCAGTGAAAAATTAGGTGATTTTAAGACAGTTTGAGATGCAAAGGTAATGCACACTACCAGAATCTTTGCTTGTTAATAATTCTGGTAAAAATGATATATTTGTATAGTGCTTAAAAGCTCAGAAATTACGTTTGAGAAACATCACTGTTCTCTATATATTTAATATGTGCCTCATGCTTAGCCCTCAGTCTGGCATCAGGTGTAAGGGTGGACATTTAATAGGGGAGAATATTGTCTTTGGGTTTTTAGAGATTTAATTCAAACTACAACTGTCTTTAGCCTTAGGCAAACCATAGAATTGAGTATTGGCGTCTTCCTGATGTAAAATAAGGGAGCTGGTAATCTCTTAAAAGATTCAGAGCTAACACTTTATGAAGTGTTCATTTATGCAGTTATTTTCTAAAATCATTGAACCAGATTTTGTGTGTTTATAGAGCGATCTCTTGTAGAGGGGCTTCCAGCTTAGAAGAGGAGTTAAGATGAGCCACGCAATTAGAGGATGTGAATGTAAGCGGTCTCTGACTTCCAGAGCTTCCATTACAAGACTCCCTTTCCTCTTCCTTCCCTCTACACTGTTGCCATTGAAGAAACTGCTTGTAGGTCCTCTGGGAACCCAAGCTTTTCAAAGGAATCTGTAGATAGCCTCCTTCCCTCCCTCTTTCACTTTTTCTTCAGTACTAGAGCTGGAACCCAAGGGCCTTCTACCTCTGAGCTATACCTCCCTCCCCTTTTTATTTTTTTGAAACAGGATCTTCTTAAGTTACTGAGGCTAGTCTTGAACCTGTGGTCCTTCTATCTCAGCCTCCCAAGTACTGGGATTACAGGCATGTGCTACCACAGCTGGCGGCTACTGTATTTTCCTGTAACCAAAGAACTGAGTGTTGACTGAGATCATCCAAAATGAAAGACCAAATGCTGTGAAGAAATAGGAAAAATAAATAACAGGGCGGTAGTTCTTTATGGCATGGCCTTAACTTCTTTTAGTTTTGAATTATACCAATACAGAGAATATGTTGTACATCATTGGAGGAGATGACTATAACATGACACATTGTAACCTGGATGTGGTAGTGCGCATTTGTAATCCCTCTTCTTAGGAGGCTGAGACAGGAGAATCACAGGTTGTAGGACAGCCTCAGCAAGTAGTGAGACTCACCAGCCTTTCTTTAAGCATTGGATTTTTGGATTATTCATTCGTAAAAAATGGGAAGTCCTCTAGAAATCATCCTAAGATGATTTGATTTACTGTATTTTTCACAGAAATATGATGTAATAAACATTTATGGTAAAATATACTGATCTTGTAAGTATATCTGCAAAATTATACCTAGAAAGTTCTTGCAGGACCAAAAAGTCAATCATGCACTTTCCTTGGTTATTTCTTAGTTAATCCTATGTCATACTAGAAAGAAACAAATACTTCTACAATAATAGTAATTTTTATTAATTAATTTTGTTTGTGTTTGTGTGTGTGGGGTACTACAGGTTGAATTCAGAGATATTCTACCTCTGAGCTATATCCCCAGACCTATTTTTATTTTGAAACAGGGTCTTGCTAAGTTTACGAGAGTCTCGCTAGTGACTGAGGCTGTCCTTGAACCTGCAATCCTCCTGTCTCAGCCTCTCAAGTACTGGGATTACAAGTGTGTACCACCATGTCCAACAACAATAATAATAATTTAAATGGATAATCTCAGTATAATTATAACCTCATATCTATTCCTATAAAATGGCATAGTACTTATAAAATAATTATTCTAGATTTTTGTACAAATAAGATAAAAATCTTTACAGTCAGAGTAATCTATATTCTTTCTACTAGCCCACATAAAATTATTAATTTCTTTAGTAGATGGTTTTTCAAATCATACTGTACCAGGTACTATGTAGGTCCTGGGAATTCAGTGGTGAAGAGGATAAAACACGCTCATAGACCTGAAAACTTCCAGATAAAATGACTGTAAATTCCTAGGCACGCGCACACACTTGTAATCCCGCTACTTGGGAGGCTGAGACAGGAGGATCGCAGATTCATTGCCAGCCTCAACTACTTAGGCCCTCTGCAGCTTAGACCCTGTTTCAAAGTAAAGAATAAAAAATAGAGCTGGGAATATAGCTAGGAGGTAGAATGCCCCTGGGTTCAATCCCAAGTAAACACACACACACACACACACACACACACACACACACACACAACTTTAAGGGTGGCAATGAAATAAATATTTGTGGCTAACAGAAAAATACATGTAAAGGTTAAGTAAGTTGAAAAATCATAGTGTATTTGATAAAGAGCTACTAATTGCCACATGGCTGAAGTACAGAGTGCAAAGGACGTTAAGAAGCCTGTAGGAAGCCGGGTGTGATGGCGCATGCTTATAATCCCAGCATTCTGGAAGCTGAGACCAGAGGATTGCAGTTTGCAGACAGCCTCAGCTCCTTAGTGAGGCTCTCAGCAACTTAGTGAGACCCTGTTTCCAAATAAAATATAAAATAGGTCTGAGAGTATGGCTTGGGAGGTAGAAAGCCCCTGGGTTCCACACCCAGTACCATAAAAAAAAAAGAAGAAGAAGAAAATAGGGCAGGGTATGTGGCTCAGAGGTAGAATGCTGAGTGTTCAGTCCCCAGCACCACAAAAAATAATATTTATAATATTTACTGTTTTAATTACATAACTTCAATCATTATTGCCATTTTCCTTTCTGGTAAACACAGAAAGACTAAGTAGCCCAGGGTCACACATGGCTTAGTCATACTACGTTTATGGTCTGGAGACAGAATAGCTAATATTCATTTTCTTTTCTTTTTTTTTTGCGGGTCTGGGGATGGAACCCAGGGGCATTCAACCTCCGAGCTACACCCCCTGCCCTATTTTTTATTCTTTATTTTGAAACCAGGTCTCACTGAGTTGCAGAGGGCCTCACTAAGTAGCTGAGGCTGTCCGCGAACCGCAATCCTCCGGTCTCAGCCTCCCAAATGCTGGGATTACAAGCGTGCGCCACCATGCCCGGCTGCTAATACTCATTTTCCACATGATGAGAATATTCAGCTGTCTTTATCATATAAAACACTTTGTATGCTAAAAGGGATTTTTTAAATTCTAGCTTATTTCCCTCAATCTCTTGCAAGAGAAGGAAGTCTGAATAAATCTTAGGTTTTGATTTCATTAAGTCTTGGTATCATTAATTGTTGTAAGTAACAGGAAAAACAGTCTGGGGTTCAGTTTAGGATACTCTGAGCTTCAGGAGCTTGGGGTAGAAGTTTCCAGTAGGCATTTGGAAATGCTGACCTGGAGACAGAACGATCAGGATATGGATATATGCATATATGAGGTCAGGATGTTTATCTAGGCATTGTGGTGTACACCTATAATGCCAGTACTTAGGAGGCTGAGACAGGAGAATCAATCTCCAGGCTAGCCTCAGCAACTAGACCCTATTTCAAAATAAAATATAAAAATAAAGACCCAGGTGTAACTCAGAGGTAAAAGACTCCTGGGTTCAGTCCCCAGTGAGGTGGGGGATGTATGTGTGTGTGTGTGTGTGTGTGTGTGTGTGTGTGTGTGTGTGTGTTACCGGGGATTAAACTCAGGGGCTTTCTACCTCTGAACTAAATCTCCAACTTACTTCCTTGGGAGGCTGAGACAGGGGGATCACAGGTTCAAAGTTAGCCTCAGCTGCTTAGTGAGACCCTGTTTCAAAATAAACAATAAAAATAGGGCTGGGTATATAGCTTGGAAGTAGAATGCCCCAGAGCTCAGCCCCCAAAACCACAAAAAAAAGAAAGAAAAACAAACAAAGGAAGCCTGTGGAACAGCAGACACTGTTTTGGCCGTGCTTGGTGTTTCACTATATCCCAAGAGCTTAGAATAGCACCTTGGCTCATGGAGCTCCGTGAGTACTTGGTGAGCAAATGAATGAATGAAATAATTAGAAGAGGAGTACAGTCGGGGGTGGTGGCGCATACCTGTAATCCCAGTACCTGAGAGGCTGAGATTGGAGGATCGCAGATTTGAGGACAGCCTCAGCCACTAGTGAGACTTTCATCAAACTAGTGAGATCCTGTTCCAACTAAAATAGGGCTGGAGGTGTTCTCAGAGGGTGAATGCCCCTGAATTCAGTCCTCAAACCCTGGTCTCACACACACACACACACACACACACACACACACACACACGAAGGAGGAGTATGTTAAGAATGTTAGTTAATTAGCCCTATTTAATACTTTATTTTGAAACAAGTTCTTGCTAAGTTGCTGAGGGTATCCTCAAACCTATGATCATTCTGTCTTAGCCTCCCAAATACTGGGATTACAGGTATTTGCCACCATGTCTAGCTTAATAGAATTATTCTTAGTGTTAAATTATCTCTTTTCAGAGCTGAATAAATAGGTAGAAATACTTCATGAACTGGAACACTGAAAAAGCTTTGAAAGAAAGGCAAATTCGGTTTGGAAGCATTGAAATGAAGGCTGGTGGTCCTGGAATGGCTGTCGAGACTCTTGGTGTAAGGGTCATTCTATGAACTCAGGGATAGAGATCATCTTGAGGATTGTCTTTTGTGTTTTTTTCTGGTGGAAGGAAAAAGGATGACTTTGTTTTTTCCTTATAGAAAGGAAAAATTGCTGAGTGCGGGGGGAGGAGCACTGGTAATCCCAGTACTTGGGAGGCTGAGTCAGGAGAGTCACAGATTCGCTGCCAGCCTCAACAGCTTAGCGAGGTCCTCTGGAGCTTAGTGAGACCCTGTTTCAAAATAAAGAATAAAATAGGACTGGGGGTGTATCTCAGAGGCAGAAGCCTCTGGGTTCAATCCCCAGTGCCCCTCCCACACACACAAAGGAAAAGAAGAAAAGGCAGTTTCGTCCCTCTCGGTTCTACTCCTCGCCTCTCATTTTTAGCCTCTATGTTTGTTTGTTTATTTGCAGTACTGGGGGTGGAACCCAGGGGCATTCTACCTTCAAACTGCACCCCCAGCCCTGTATTTTATTCTTTATTTTGAAACAGGGTCTCACTGAGTTGCAAAGGGCCTAAGTAGCTGAGGCTGTCCGCGAACCGTGATCCTCCTGCCTCATCCTCCCAAATGCTGGGATCACAAGCGTGCGCCACCACGCCCGGCTCGTTTTTATCCTTCTTGACCATCGTGGTTTATGTTCATTTTGAAAACCTCAGAAAGTGATTCAAATTTTTTTTATCAGCAGGGCGTGGTGGTACATGTCTTCAATCCTAGTACTTGGGAGGCTGAGATAGAAGGATTACAGGCTCTAGGAAAGCCTCAGCGAGTAGTAAGACTCATCAACCCAGCATGGCCTTGTTTCAAATAAAAATTAAAACAACAACAATAGGGCTGAGGTTTAGCTCGGAGAATCTCCAGCGCCACGAAAAAAAAAGTTTTCTTTTCCTCTCCCAACAAAGGTGACTTGAACTTCTTTTGTCTTTTTTCTTTCATGGCAGCTTTGGGGATCGTAGCCTCTTGTAGAACCGTGAAAGTCACAGTGATCACATAGATCCCTTTGTCCTCTTGATGTACGAGAAGCATGATTTTACAGGCGTGTGCAGTGCTACCTCAGTGCTTGCCGAGCATGGTGGCACGCACTTGTAATCCCAGCATTTGGGAGGCTGAGACAGAGGATTGAGGTTAATGGCCAGCCTCAGCTATTTAGTGAGGCCCTTTGCAACTCAGTGAGAGAGACCCTGTTTCAAAATTAATAAAAAATAGGGCTGGGGGTGTAGCTCAGAGGTAGATACCTCTGGGTTCCATCCCCAGTACCACAATAAACAACAAACAAACAAACGAACTTGAGTGTTAAGCCGCATGTGGTGGTGCATACTTACAATCCCAGTACTTGGGAGGATGAGACAGGAGGATCGCAGGTATGCAGCCAACCTTAACTACCTAGTGGGGCCCTCCAAACCTTAGTGAGACCCTGCTTCAAAATTAAAACTAGGGCTGGGGTATAGCTTGAAGATAGAATGCTCCTAGGTTCTAATCCCCAGTTTGGCCAAACAAACAAACTTGGATCTTTTAGCTAACACTCAGCATATTGGGGGAGGACTTTGAAAGCCTTTGGATAAAAGGCACATTGATACAGAGAAATCAGAGACCATTTGCACTTAGCACAGTCACATCCACTGAGCCATTCTAGCTATCAACAATTTCAAGTAATTGTTGGGATAATAATGCTTCTGTTTGATTTTTTTATTATTGGAGGTGCTGGGGATTGTACCCAGATTTATTCTACCTCCAAGCTACCCCAGCTCTATTTTTATTCTGTATTTTGAAACAGGGTCTTACTAAGTTGTGGAGAGTCTCACTAAGTAGCTGAGTTTGGCCGTGAACCTGTGATCCTTCTGTCTTAGCCTCCCATGTACTAGGATTACAAGTCTGCACCACACCTGCTTGTTTGATTTATTAATATAATAATTATTATATATACAATATGTAATAATATAATATATTTTAATAATAATAATAATAATTATTATTATTATTGTTTTGAGGTACTGGGGATGGAATCCAGGGGCATTCCTCCTCCAAGCTGCCGCTCCCCCGCCCCATTTTTTTATTCTTTATTTTGAAATAGGTTCTCGCTGAGTTGCAAAGGGCCTAAGTAGCTGAGGCCGTCTGCGAACCTCAATCCTCCTGTCTCAGCCTCCCAAATGCTGAGATTATAAGCATGCGCCACCACGCCCAGCCCAATTCTAATAGTATGTCATAGTGAAATTCAAAGTGACACTTCCATACTTGTGTATATCACTTGGTGTATTTCCTTCTGGATCACCCTCTACACACCCCTCCCTCCCGCATGGTACTTATTAACCTAAAAACCATGCACCCTTTCCTGATATCAGTTGATATTTTCATGACTTTTTGAAGTTTTCTTGTTTCATACTTTATTTTAAAAGGGGGTAGGCTGGGCGTGGTGGCGCTCGCTTGTAATCCCCGTGCTTGGGAGGCAGAGACAGGAGGATCGCACAGGTTCAAAGCCAGCCGCGCTGGCTTAAGAGACCCTGTTTTCAAAACAATATATAAAAAATAGGTCTGGGAGTGTAGCCCGGAGGTAGAAGGGCTTCCAGGAACCCCAAGACCACACACACAAAAAAAGGGGGTAGTATGATAAACAGTGATTAGGGGCAAAAACTTTCATTCCTCATTATCAGAGAACCCTGGGTCCTGGATACATTGTTAAGGTATATTCTCAAGTAAATAATCTCTCCTGCCAGGTGTGGTAGCACATGGAGGCTGAGCCAGGAGGATTGCAGATTTGAGGCCAGCCTCAGCAACTTGTGAGGCCCTCTGCAACTCAGTGAGACCCTGTTTCAAAATAATGAATAAAAAATAGGGCTGGGGGTGTAGCTGGGAGGTCGAACACCCTTAGATTCATCCTCTGGTACCAGGAAAAAAGTTGTCCTGTTCTATGCTTGGTGGTAGGCTGCTGATACTGCTGTTGTTTAGTAAAGAACTAATCTCTTTGTCCTGGGTTATTGGCACTGAATTTCTAAAACGGATGGAATTTCCTGAGTAACATGAAGATTATGTTAATGAGCTGACCGAGGGAGGGTCGGCCCCTAGATAGCTTTAGGGTGGGAGCAGTCTCCAGAAGGACAGACTACGCGATTAGAGGGTTAGGACTGAACTGGCCTGGCGTCTAAGGGGTAGAGGAGGCTGTCCATTGAGGTCAGTCGTGTGGCCAGCGATCTAACCAGCCATGTCAACCTCATGAAGCCCAAATGAGAACTCCGCGGGCTGCAGCTCAGCGGTGCGTTCTGGCTGGTTGGCGCGGTGGTGTGTGTGTCGGAGTGGAGGTGGACGTATGGAACCTGTGCCGTCTGAGACCTCACCCCATGTGTCTCCTCGCTTGGCTGGTCCTGTTGGTTTGTATTCTTTGTAATAAAACTATAATTGCAAGAATAGCACTTTTCTAATTTCTCTGAATTGTTTTAGTTAATTGTGGAACCTGAGGATTTTATGGGATCCCCCAGAGCTGTAGCCAGTCTACCAGAAGTACAGGCAGCCTGAGGACCCCCAAGTGTGTATGGTGTCTGAAATCATGTCGGTTATTTTGGAGTGCACGCTCTGGTAGGGTGTCTGCTGACTGGTTACCGAGAATTGAATCACAGTGTACTTATTGGGGTCGAAACAGCGGAAGAGTGTATTTTGGCTTTCACTGACTAAACTTTATTTATTTATTTATTTATTTATTTATTTATTTATTGCGGGTCTGGGGATGGAACCCAGGGCCATTCTACCTCTGAGCTACACCCTCTGCCCTATATTCTTTATTTTGAAAGCGGGTCTCACTAAGCAGCTGAGGCTGTCCGTGAACCATGATCCTCCGGTCTCAGCCTCCCGAATGCTGGGATTACAAGCGTGCGCCACCGCGCCCGGCTTCACTGACTAAACTTTAGTAATTGAAATGTATTTAGTGTTAAGCTAAATATGTTATGGCTCTTTATTTGATGTAATGAAGAGGGAAAATATTGTGAATCTCTTGATTCAAACTTATTACGTTGATGTTGACATACTCTTATTAAGATCTTTCTTGGCGTGTGTGTGTGTGTGTGTGTGTGTGTGTGCGCGCGTGTGTGTGTGTGTGTGTGTGTGTGTGTGTGTGTGTGTTTTGCTGGGGATTGAACCCAGAGGACTCTACTTCTGAGCCACACCCTCAAGCCTATTTCAGTGTTTATTTTGAAACAGGGCCTCACTAAGTTTCAGCGCTTGGCTCCATTCATTCTCCTTTAATATCATCCATTTATTTTCTCATCTTTACAGTGCATGCTTCAGAAGAGTCGTTACGCCTCGTGCCTCTATTTCTTCTTCCATTCTTACTTGGAACAACCCCAGATAAGCCTCAACCTACTGCCCAGATATCACCTGGGTCAGGGTCGCGGGCGACTCCTGAAACATTCTCTTCACTTGATTTCAGTGATGCCGCACACATCTGGCTTCTTTTTTACCTCCCTGGCTGCGTTTTGAATTTACCTCTTTGCCATTTCTGGTTTCCAAGAGAGTCCTTAGGGCTCTCATATCTGCTTTCCCACCTCCATTTGCACCTGTTTCCTAGATAATCTTATCCAGCCTTCTGGCCTTAAATGCCAACTATATAATATTGAGTCCAAGTTTCTAACTCTCCCCCTAAACTAAAATTTACATATGTAAATGTGCACTCAAAAATTTTATTGGGCCAGTTATAGTGGTGCACACTTGTAATTCCAGAACTTGGGAGGCTGAGATGGGAGGATCACAGGTTTAAGGCCATACTGGAAAATAAAACACAGAATGTCCCCGGGTTCCATACCCAAATAATAAATGAAATATTATGTTTTTAGGAGTATATTCTTTTGAGAAAAGTAAAGTCTGAATGATTAAAGCACTTTATATATCATATACACATGTGAGATATACATTCTCTTTAAACACACACACACACACACACACACACACACACACACACACACACACACACTGGATTATCTATTACCAATTTAGTGCACCTGTGTAGATTTTGTTGAAAAAAAATTTTTGTGTGTAAGTGTGGTACTGGGGATGGAACCCAGGAACATTTTATTTCCAAGCTATACGCCCAGCCCTACTTTTTATTTTTTTTATTTTTTTTTTAGTTTGAAACAGGGTCTTACTGAGTTGTGGAGGCCTCACAAGTGGCTAAGGCTGGCTGAGAACCTGCATTCCTCCTGTCCCAGCATCCCCCCCCCAAAAAAAAAAATTGGAAAACTGGGAGACTGAGATAGGAGGATCACAGTTCTGACCATTGTGCCTACATTACTATGACTTGCTTTAGGAAATGTTCTGACATCTCTTTAGAGATGTCTGATAGTGTGGTTATCTGGTTAACTCTTAAAAGACATTCAGAAGTTAATACTCTTCAAAGCAGCTTAGTTACAGACCTCTAGTTTGAGATTATCATTAGCCCATATGCTTAGAATAGTATCAAGAGTTGGCACTTCATAGTTAATAGTGCTTAACAAAGTAGTTAATTAAATGGGATCTTAGAGCCGGGCAGGATGGTATATACTTATAATCCCAGCACTTGGGATGCCGAGACAGGAAGATTGCAGGTTTAAGGCCAGCCTCAACAATTTAGTGAAAGTCTGTTTCAAAATAAATAGTGCTTGGGTTGTATGGGGGGATAGCTCAATCCTCAGTACCAAGGGGAGGAAAAAAAAAGAGGAAGAGGGGATCTGAATATAGAACACAGTTTATGTTTGCATAGAGTAGTTTACAAAAAGTAGATTACTTGTAGGATTAGATATAGTATATGTTAGTATATATAGTATAGATATAGTATATCTTACAAATTAGAATGTATTTTTGGGGGGAGTAGGGATGAGGTCTCATTGTTGCTCAGACTGGCCCAAACTCTTGGGCTCAGTGATCTACCTGCCTTGGCCTTCAAGTAGCTGGGACTAAAGGCAAGCACTTTCACACACTCAACTTTAGGATATAATTTTTAAAATATACTTATTTTTCCATAGCAGTTTCAGTTTATGAAAAAATTTATGAAAAAAAGATAGTCTGAGTTCCAATATACTCCCTCCTAATAGTTTCTCCTGTTGTTAACATCTTAACAGTAATGTGACACATTTGTTATAATGAATCAGTATTGGTATATTGTTAACTAAAATCTCTGCCCTATTTAGATTTCCTTAGTTTTGATTTAATGTCCTTATTCTCTTGAAGGATCTCATCTAATTTACCACATTCAGTTGCCGTGTCTCCTTAGGTTCCTTTTAGCTGTGACAGTTTATCAGAACTTCTGTTGTTTTTTTATTGTCAGCAATTTTGATGATTATGTGTCCGGACATCATTGGTTGCTCCTCTTGGAATCTGATGTTTCCCTCATGATTAGACTAGGATATACTCTTATAGATATGCTAAGACTATACTTAACTTTATCAGAAATTGCCAGACTGTCCTCCAAAGTGACTTTACCATTTTCATTCCCACCAGTAACAAATAAGGGTTCCTGTCATTTCACATCCTTGTCAGTGTTCAGTACAGTCAGTTTGTTGGACTTCAGCCATTCTAATAGGTGTGTAGTGGTTGGGATACAATTTCTAAAGATGGCCATTTAGTCTAAACTACCGTACTTTATAATATCTCACCAGAGAAACACTAGCCATTTCTTCATATTCCTCTTGAAATTAGCCTTAAGAAGAGGCTGTGTGTGCTTTCCCCCATATAAGTAGCTATTAGAGATGTTTTATTTATTTATTTATTTATTTATTTTTGTGGGTCTGGGGATGGAACCCAGGGGCATTCGACCTCCAAGCTACACCCCCTGCCCTATTTTTTATTCTTTATTTTGCAACAGGGTCTCACTAAGTTGCGGAGAGCCTCACTAGGCAACTGAGGCTGTCAATGAACCGCGATCCTCCCATCTCAGCCACCCAGGTGCTGGGATTACAAGCGTGTGCCACCACGCCCAGTTTATAGATTCTTTAATCATATCCCACTGGCTACATTAAAATTACCTACCTCCAAGCCAAGCATGGTGCCGCACACTTGCAATCCCAACATTCGGGAGGCTGAGACCGGAGGATCGTGATTCATGCATAGTCTTAGTTACTTAGGGAGGCCATTTGCAACTCAGTGAGACCCTGTTTCAAAAAATAAAAAGAATAAAAAATAGGACCGGGGGTGTAGCTTGGAGGTAGAATGCCCTGGGTTTCATCCCCAGTACCACAAAAATAAATAAATAAATTAATTAATTAAAAATTTTACTTACCTCCTTGCTTTCTTCTTACTAATAGCTTATAAACTGCATTCCACTGGTGTTAAGCTACACTTTTGATGTTAATGTCTCATGTTTAATTGCTTTTGTTTAATTTTTCTCATTTTCCATTCTTCAAAGTCATTTTTGCTTTTTTGTTTTTCTTTGTTTAAAAGCTTTTTTGTTTCTGTTACATTATGTAGTTTTGTACCAATGGCTAGAAGCAGATCGTCATGGCAAGAGCCAAGGTGCTGCAAATACGACTTCAGGTAAAAATAACAGTCAAAAAAGGTGAAGTGCTAGAAATCATTATTTTAATTCACCCCAAATCCATTATAAATTATTCATAAAGACTTAATTTGCTTCAATCCCTGAAAAAATATATTCACTAGACTTTAAGCTGTCTTGGCATATATTTTCTACCTTCTTAGGAAGAAATGCTTGATTGCAGCTTAAATTTAGTAGGTTACTTGGAAATATTACTTACACTTAAGTATATATGAAGTTATAGCAAGGATATTAATATTTGAGCTAATTTTTGGGGTGGTGTTGGGGATTGAACCCAGGGCCTCATAAGAATATTAATATTTGTATAAACTAGGTGTGGTGGCATACACTTGTAATCCCAGCATTTAGGAGGCTGAGGCAGGAGGATCGCAGTTCACGGACAGCTTCAGCTACTTAGGCCCTTTGTAATTATTCACTTGTAATCCTGGCTCTTGGGAGGCTGAGACAGGAGGATTTCACAGGTTCGAAACCAGCCTCAGTCACTGAGTGAGGCTCTCAGCAACTTAGTGAGACCCTGTTTCCAAATAAAGTATTAAATAGGTCTGGAAGTATAGCCCAGAAGTAGAAAAGCCCCTGGGTTCCACAAAAAAATAAAGAAAGGATGAAAACAGTACTGCAGATGTAGCTCAGAGGTAGAATGCCCCTGGGTTCCATCCCCAGGACCGCAAAAAAAAAAAAAAAAAAAAAAAAAAAAAAAAAAATATATATATATATATATATATATATATATATAAAATATGCACACACATATATACAAAAATATATATACAAAAATACGCATTTATATTTGTACAAATTTATAATCATTGCTTGTTTCAGGATAATATTTAAAAGATAAAAGTTTAGCTTAAGTGAAGAATGTTTATGTATAATTTCTATTTCCTGGGAATCCAAATTTTTAAACCTAGGCATTTTCCCTGCTTAGTCCTAGCAATAAATTGTAAGTTTAGAGCTTTATAAAACATGCATTCAGAATGAGAAGAGTAGGTTGTTTACCAGGCCCAAAAGGTATCCCGATCTCGATATTTTTTTATCTTTTATTTTGAAACAGGGTCCCACTAAATTGTGGAGGGCCTCACTCACAATCCTCACCTGCAATCCTCTCTCACCCTCCCAAATACTGGAATTACAAACCTATGCCACCACGCCTGGCTTCTAAAATTCTCTTTTCTTTTTTTGCTGGAACTAGTAGGAAGAACTGTCTCCACTCATTTCTAGATATTTAACAGTGATAGCAGAATTTCTAAATAGTTGATTCTTTCCATAATTTCCTTCAAAATAATATTTGCCAAAACAGCTTTTATATCTAATAATGAACTTTCCCATGGTGGTGATGGTGGTGGTAATGGTGGTGATGGTGGTGGTGGTGATGGTGTAGAGGTAACAATGTAGTGGTTTTATTTTTCTTTTGTTTGATTTGTGTTACTGTTTTGTAGGTCTTATATTTTTGTGAAGTTCTTTCTCTCTGGAAGGGTTTTCTTCTCTCTTGTTGATCATTAAGCCTCCTAGAGTGTGGCACTCCTTACATTGAGAATGGCACTGTTATGACTTTTCTGATTTATCTTTTTTCCCACTTCTAACTTGATAAATGCATGAATATAATGTTACTATTTTAATTAAACACGGACAGGAATTCATTAAAAGGTAAGTGCTGTGATGAGTTCTCCTCCTGCAGTGTTTTATATTTGACTAACATTTATGGATGATGAAAAAAAGCAATTCTAGTCTTTGATGATGGTAGGCAAAGAAGAGGCCTTTTTTTTTTTTAATGGTACTGGAGATTGAACCTGGGAGCATTCTACCTCTAAGCTACACCCCTAGTCCTTTTTATTTTTTGTTTTAAAACAGCGTCTTGTTGGCCGGGCGTGGTGGCGCACGCTTGTAATCCCCGCGCTTGGGAGGCAGAGACAGGAGGATCGCGCAGGTTCGAAGCTAGCCCCGCGCGCTGGCTTAGGAGACCCTGTTTCCAAATAAAAAAAATGCAAAAATAGGTCTGGGAGTGTAGCCCGGAGGTAGAAGGGCTTCCAGGAACCCCAGTACCACCAAAACAAAAACAAAAACAAAAAACAGCGTCTTGTTAAGTTGCTGAAGCTGACCTCAAATCTGCCGCCCACCTGTCTCAGCCTCCTCGGTACTGGGATGGCAGGCATGTGTCACCGCGCTGGACAGGAGAGGGCTTCTTGTGGCTCTGTATTAGATCTAAAGATGTGTTTGTTGCTGCATCAGTAACATAGTCAGAAGCATAGACTTAGACCCAGGAGGGAATTTATTTTATTTTATTTTTTTCTGAGGTTTTAAAGTGAAGTGGAATGTAACTATTTTTCTCACAAAGAAGTGAAAAATATTGCTGGGTATGGAGGTGCACCCTTGTAATCCCAGCATTTGGGAGACTGAGACGGGAGGATCCAGGTTTGCGGACAGCCTCAGCTACTGAGGCCGTTTGCAACTCAGGAGACCCTGTTTCAAAGTAAAGAATAAATAAAGTAGGGCTGGGGGTATAGCTTGAAGGTAGAATACCCCTTCCATCCCCAGTACTGCAAAAAAAAAAAAAAAAAAAAAAAAAGAATATAAAAATGTGTTCTTTTCACATGAACATCTAGTATCATTATTTAACATCATAGTGACATCTTTTACCCCAAAATCAGCAGTTCTGAACCTTGGCTCTGTTCTTCAGCATATTGACTCAAGGACAATTTCACATTTCTCCATTAATTTGATGTTTCTGTAACTTAGAAGCATGATGCAAGAACTTTTTTTTTTTTTTTTTTTTTTTTGGTGGTAATTGGGATGGAACTCAGGGGCCTTCTACCTCCTGGCTACACTCCCAGACCTATTTTATACTTTTATTTGGAAACAGGGTCTCTTAAGCCAGCGAGGCTGACTTCGAACCTGCATGATCCTCCTGTCTCCGCCTCCCAAGCGCGGGGAACCTTTCTCAGCCTCCCAAGTACTAGGATTACAAGCATGCACCACCACGCCTGTCTAGAAATAGTTTTTCTTTTGGACATGAAACCTTTAAACTCTTAGAAGATGAAACATGGGATAGAAAGACATAGAGGTGTGATGGTTACCTAAATAAGTTTAAAGAATCCAAAGGAAAATGATCACTGACAAGGACATCAATTAGAAACAATAGTTTAGTTGCTTTGGCAAATGTATTTAAATTATGTATGCTTATTCAAAAAAGCCCATATGAGGCAGCCTCAGCAACCTGCTAAAGCTCTCCACAACTTAGTGAGACACTTTTCAAAATGAAAAATAGGGCTTGGGGTACAGCTCAGAGGTAGAATGCCCCAAGTTCCATCCCCAGTACAAAATGAAAGAAAAAAAGAGCCCCTTTTTATTTCATTGCTATCTCTAACAAAATTTTAAAGTGTGACTTTCTCTTCTGTGATCTGTTAAGTTTTGCACTCAAAGGTGTTTGTGATATTTTTACTGAAAATGGAACCTAAGTCTAACAAGTGATCAAAGTATGACTCATAAGTCATATTGCTTGGTTATTTATTTATTTATGTCTTTATTTATTTGCTTTGTACTGGGGATTGGACCCAGGGGCATTCTCCCTCTGAGCTACACCCCCAGTCCTATTTTTCTATTCTTTTTTTTTTTCTTTTTTCTTTGAGATACTGGGGATGGAACCCAGGGGCATTTTACCTCTAAACTATATTCCCAGCCCTATTTTTTATTCTTTATTTTGAAACAGGGTCTCACTGAGTTGAAAAGGGCCTCAATAAGTAGCTGAGGCTGTCTGTGAACCACAATCTTCCTGTCTCAACTTCCCAAACACTGGGATTACAAGCATGTGCCACCACGCCCGACTTATTCTTTATTTATGAAACAGGATCTCACTAAATTGCAGAGGGCCTCACTAAGTAGCTGAGGCTGATCTCGAACCTGCGATCCTCCTGTCTCAGCCTCCCAAGTACTGGGATTATAAACCAATGCCACCATGCCCAGCTTCATATTACTTTATGATATTAATTGTGCAAATACTAAAATATGACATTTATATTTTGCTATAACGGTTAGTATTATACACTTAATTGAAACTTAAAAAGTAGAAAAACAACCCAGGAATGGTGGTACACACTTGTAATCCCTGTACTTGGGAGGCTGAGATAGGAGGATCCCAGCAAACTAATGATTGGCCAGCCTCAGCTATTTAGTGAGGCCCTCTACAACTTAGTGAGACCCTGTTTCAAAAGAAAGGGTAAAAAAAAACAGGGCTGGGGATATTGCTCAGAGGTAGAATTCCCCTTGGTTCAATCCCCAGTAACTAATACACACACACACACACACACACACACACACACACTCTCTCTCTCTCTCTCTCTCTCTCTCTCTCTCTCTCTCTCTCTCTCTCTCTCGAAAAACAAAGGAGACAAAATGCATTTGCTCCAAGATCTAATTTCTTGATCTCACCTTTTTGACGTTGGGAGTTTAAGACCCGTCCACATTAGAATGCTTTAGGAAAGCCAAGACATGGTGGCACACTTGTAATCTCAGTACTTGGGAGGCCAGGAGAGGAGGAACACTGTTTGAAGCCAGTGGTAGCAGTTTAGTGAGGCTATTGGCAACTTAGTGAGACACTGTTTCCAAATAAAATAGAAAAATAAGTCTGGAGGTATAGCTCAGAGGAGGAAAGTCCCTGGGTTCCATCCTATGTACCACACACACACACACACACACACAAAAAAAGTAAAAAACATTTAGAAAACGAAGGCATTTGGAAATAACAGGTCCTATGAGTATTAATTTGGTCAAGGAGATGAAACCACTGATCTGGCAGCTGTTACTGAAATTATATAAAATTAAGTATGGCCTACTTTTATCTTTCCATAATTTTGATAGATTATGAATTTGGTTTAAAATAGTTTATTTCTTTGAAAAGTCTAGTGTATTTAATGTGTTCTGTTCACTAAACAACTCAGTAATAATGGTTTTTTTTTTTTTTTTTTTTGTGGCACTGGGGATTGAACCCAGAGCCATTCTACTTCTAAGCTATTACTTCAGCCTTATTTTTTTATTCTTTATTTGGAAACAGGGTCTCACTAAGTTGCAGAGAGTTTCACTAAGTAGCTGAGACTGGCCTTGAACCTGCGATCCTCCTGTCTCAGCTTCCCAAGTACTGAGATTATAACTGCACCACCTTGCCCAGCTCTTCTCCTTTTAAAATTTCTTTTATTTATCTTTTTATTTCGTGATGCTGAGGGTGGACCACAGTCCTCAGAGATGTTAGGTAAGCACTATACCACTGACCTGCATTCTCAAATCATCCTACCAGTGATATTTTTAATTTTGTTAATTCTGTTCCTGATGAGTCCGGATGTAAAATCACATATGTTAAAGGTTTTTGTGATGCTTGGGAGGCTGAGAAAAAAGGATCGCATGTGGTCAAAGCTAGCCTTAGCTACTTAGTGAGGCTCTCAGCAACGTAGTGGGACCCTGTTTCCAAATAAAGTATAAAATAGGTCTGGGAGTATAGCCCGGAGGTAGAAAAGCCCCTGGGTTCCACCCTTAGTACCATTAAAAAAAAAAAAGATTTTTGTGGAAAATGAAATAAAAATGCCTCTTCTGTAGCATTTTGTAAAGTTTTAGTATCATAAGACGGAAGATTAGCTTAAATCAAAGGTACTTTAATCAGAACATGGTAGTGCACGCTTGTAATCCCAGTACTTGGTGGGCTGAGACAGAAGGATTGCAGGTTTGAGGACAGCCACAGCAGGGAGACTCTCATCAAATTAGTGAGACCCTTTTTCAATAGGGCTAGGAGTATGTTGATCAGAGGTAGAGTGCCCTTGGGTTCAATTACCAGTATGAACAACAACAAAACGTTTCTTTAGTGAGTTAAATGTTTCTAGACAAAAGTGGGTTTTTTTGTTTTGTTTGTTTGTTTTGTTGGTGATAGTATTAGGAATGGAATCCAGGATTACACTACCTCTGAGCTATACCTACAGCCTTAGTTTTATTTTACTTTATTTTTATTCAGAAACAGGATCTAGCCAGGCGTGGTGGCACACACTTGTAATCCCAGCATTCAGGAGGCTGAGACCAGAGGATTGAGGTTCACAGACAGCCTCAGCTAGTTAGTGAGGCCCTCTGCAACTCAGTGAGACTCGCTTTCAAAATAAAGAATAAAAAATAGGGCAGGGGGTATAGCTTGGAGGTCGAATGTCCATGGGTTCCATTCCCAGACCCGCCAAAAAAATAAATAAATAAAAGAAAGAAAGAAAGAAGAAACAGGATCTCACTAAGTTTCTAAGACTGACTTTGAACTTGTGATCCTCCTGTTTTAGCCTCCCAAGTACTGGAATTACAGGTGTGCACCACTATCCCCAGCATATAAATTTTTTTAATCATCACATATTGAAATGAGTGAAAGCCAGGCATGGGAGGCTGAGACAGGAGAATCGTGCAGGTTCACGGCCAGCCTCACCACTTAGGCGCTCTGCAATTTAAACCCTGTTTCCAAATAAAATATACAGTAGGTCTAGGAGTGTAACTCAGAGGTAGAATGACCCTGGGTTCCAACTCCAGTACCACCAAAAAAAAAAAGAGTGGTTGTGTATGTTTGTAATCCCAGTGCTTGAGAGGCAGAGACAGAAGGATTGTGAGTTTGAGGATAGCCTCCACAACTTATTGAGACTCTGTTTCAAATTAAAAGGATAAAATAGGGCTGGGGGTATAGTTGAGAGGTAAAATACCCCTGGGTTCCATTTGCAGTACCACCACCACCACCACAATAAAAAGAAACAAGGACAACAACTATAACAGTAGTTCTATTACCATATCTTGTTTTATTTATTTATTTATTCTTTGTGGGTTTTTTTTTTTTTTTTGCATTACTGGGGATTGAACCCAGGAGTGTTCTACCTCCAACCTACACGCCCAGTTCTATTTTTTCTTCTTTATTTTGAAACAGGTTCTCATTAAGTTGTGAAGGGGCCTCACTGTGTAACTGAAGGTGGCCACGAACCTGTAATCCTCTTGTCTCAACCTCACAAGTACTAGGATTACAAGAGGCACCACATGCCCAGCATTAACTAGGTTTTTAATATCAATTATGTAGTTCAAATTCTAAACTTTTATGTGCATATCTCTCTTTTTTGTGTGTGGTACTAGGGATGGAACCCAGGGACATTCTACCTCTGAACTATACTCCCAGTCCTATTTTTTATTCTTTATTTTGAAACAGGGTCTCACTGAGTTGCAAAGAGCCTCACTAAGTAGTTGAGGCTGTTCTGTCTGTGAACCATAATCCTCCAGTCTCTGCCTCCCAAATGCTGGGATTACAAGTGTGTGCCACCACGCCTGGCCACTGGGGATTTTTAAATTAATTAATTAATTAGTGTGTGTGTGTGTGTGTGTGTGTGTGTGTGTGTGTGTGTGTGTTACTGGAGATTGAATCCAGGAGCATTCTATCTCTGAGCTACACCTCAGCCCTATTTTATTTTTTATTTTGAAACACGGTTTTATTAAACTGTGGAGGGCATCGCTAAGTTGCTGATGTTGACCTTGAACTTGCAATCCTTCTATTTCAGCCTTCCAGGTACTGGAATTACAAGCATTTGCCACCATGTCTGGCTCCACTGGGGATTTTTTTTAACTTGGTATATTAAAAGTAGAACTTGCATCAAATTTCAACATTACCAGTAAATACGTCTATGAAATAAATATAAAACTATGATCTGCCTTTTAAAAGATTCTACATATTAGTTAATTATTGTTTGTTTTAGGTGAAAATTTTGACCAGAGTCCTTTGAGAAGAACATTCAAATCCAAAGTTCTGGCTCACTATCCTCAGAATATAGAGTGGAATCCCTTTGATCAAGATGCAGTGAACATGGTACGTACTTTTTCCTTCCTATTCTATCTTTCCTTTTACTAAGTTGCATACAGTAACTATTGTGAATGTCTACCATCTTTAATCCTTTAAACAATTCTATAAGAAATAAAATAAAATATTACTTCTGTTTTATTGATGTGGAAACTGAAGCTCAGGAGAGTTTACTTGTTCAGGGTTTCCAACAGTTTAAAGTTTGTACAACAGACCCTGGAAGTTCATTGTTTCCTACTATACGCTTTGTTGTAGTTTTTGTTGTTGTTTTGTCTTTGTTTTTTGCAGTGCTGGGGATGGAACCCAGGGGCATTCTACCTCTGAGCCACACCCCCAGCCCATTTTTTTTATTCTTTATTTTGAAAGAGGGTCTCACTGAGTTGCAAAGGGCCTAAGTAGCTGAGGCTGTCTTGAGAACCTGTGATCCTCCTGTCTCAGCCTCCCAAATGCTGGGATTAAAAGTGTGCGCCACCACGCCCAGCCTATAAGTTTGTATTAGTTAATATACAGGTACACTTTGATAAGCAGTGATACTGCTCCTTCCATCAGTTTGCCTGGAAGTTTGCCTGATGGAAGGAGCATGGTTATAGTGTTTGTTTGTTTGTTTGTTTGTTTGTTTGTGGTACTAGGGATTGAACCCAGAGGCATTCTACCTTTAAGCTGCACCCCCAGTCCTATTGTATTTCTTATTTGGAAACAAGGTCTCGCTAGGTGATGAGAGTATCACTACTTGCTGAGGCTGGCCTTGAACCTGCAGTCCTCCTATGTCAGCCGCCCAAGTATTAGGATTATCTCTCTCTCTCTCTCTCTCTCTCTCTCTCTCTCTCTCTCTCTCTCTCTCACACACACACACACACACACACACACACACACACACACACACACACAATGGGCCTCTTTTATCATTTTCACAGACAACAGGAAGCTGGAACAGAACTCATTTATCATTTAGACATGAGTAGAAACATTATTCTTAGAAGTAATGTCGGTTTAGTTTTTGCTTAGAAGCTGGATCTATGATGGAAGAGGCCATGTTATTCAGGAGGCCTGAAAGTGAACAAATTAGAGATTAGGGACACAGAAGTGGTTTTAAAGGCAGATGTAAACCATTATGACCTGACGCTCTAAGGAAAGAAAAGTAGCATTTAGTGGACAGCTGCTGGATACTAAAGGTGTGCAGTTTGTATTTAGCCAATGAGAATTCTTGTTCTTATTTCACAGAGGTTAAGTAACTTGTCTAAAGACATGCAGTGAGTATTAATCTGTAGCTCACGTTTTCCCCCATTTGCCCTCTGCTTCCTTGGTTGGTTTTAAGGGGGGATATTTTTTTCTTTTCTGTACTGGGGACTGAACCCAGAAGCAGTCTACCTTAGACCTATACTCCAGTCTTTTTTTTTTTTTTTAAACAGGGTCTTACTAGCCAGGCGTGGTGGCGCACGCTTGTAATCCCCGCGCTTGGGAGGCGGAGACAGGAGGATCGCGCAGGTTCGAGGCCAGCCGCGCTGGCGTAAGAGACCCTGTTTCAAAAATATAAAATAGGTCTGGGAGTGTAGCCCGGAGGTATAAGGGCTTCCAGGAACCCCAGTACCACCAAAAAAAACCCCCCAAAAAACAGGGTCTTACTAAATTGCTAAAGCTGGACTCAAACTTGTGATCCTCCTGTCTCAAGTCTCCCGAGCATTGGGATTACAGGCATGTGCCACCATGTCTAACGTGTATATTAGTTTTGAGTGAGTTGCACCAGAAATTATATGAGTCACACTAGACCCTTAATGTATTTCTGTGTTACAATGAAGCCTTTTTAGCCCGGGCTTCCTGGAGGGTTAGCATGGTGCTTTTTTGAAAGCTCAAATACCTAAAACACTTAGCACTTCAACTTTGATATTTTACATAGCAAAATGTAGTTATTTCACCACAGTTACCCAAGACCAAAAGAACTAGAGATGCCATTTGCTGGAAGTTAATACTGTGGATGCCTAGATAATATTTGGTGAAAATAGTATTACATAGGTTAGGTAGAACACAACTGTTAATTATCTTCACTCGATCTTAGCCAAAAGGCTAAGAAGTGATGTTAGTTATCTTTATGAGATTTGCAGGAGTCTAGACAATTATCTGACTAAGATAGTTCACAAATAGCAGTGACAAAAAATAGCTGCTTACGCCAGCAGATTAATAGAGAGGTAGTAAGAAAGAGTGGCCACCTGCAGTAGTGGAAATGGTGAGGGATGTGAACAGATTGTAATGGTTAATCTTCTTAAGTTAGTAAGGAATTTCAAAGTATAAATTATTTTGTGAAAATCACAGTGATGTCCAAAACTAGGTTCTTACTACAATATGAATCTGTAGTAATGCCACATTTGATGTGTTTCTTAGTCATTTGAGTTAGTTAATAGTGAGGTATTTGGCCTCTGTCTGCCAAACATTCATCTTTAAAGCAGTTGTATCAGCTTCCTTGATCTGTGTTTGATATTTTCTTTACCTCTTGCCTCTGAGGTTATTTTCTGTAAAATTTCCCTCTTTAGTATAAATGCAAAGGCTGTGTTTTGATGGTTAAGCACCACACAGCATTTTGTTTTTTTGCTGCAAATCTAAAAGGATTTGCTGGCACTCTTTTAAACTCTGAAAAGTATCCCATTAAACTAGCTTGTATTTGGGTCATAGATTTACTACCCATAATTCCTCTTTGATTTATCAGCAAGTACATTTGTATGAAGCTATAATTTACTCTCACCAAAATACATAAAGCTTTGTCTTGCCATTAGCAAAATCCCACTCTGAGTCATCCCCTTCTGTACTATCAGTCATTTCTCTTCCAAGAAACAGTGGCGCTCTGAATAAAAGTCATTAACTTCAGACATAAATTCAGTATCCAAAGCAATGAACTTGGTAAAATGAAAAAGTCTGTGTGTACGATGCCACGCAAGTATAACAAAATATAAATGACAGGTGAAATTGTTTCTGAATTAATTGCTTTTTATTTCTTGGTTACTGATTCAGAGATTTTTATGAAAAAATAAGTTGAAATATCATGTAACAGAAAATAATATAAATGATTATATACTAACACCTAAAACTAACATATATCAAGATTGGCATGTTACCTTTTATTTTGTTTACACTAAGGACTGAACCCAAGGAGGCTATCTTGGAACTATACTCCTAGCCCCTTTCTTTTATTTTGCAACAGTCTTGTCTTACTAGTTGCTGAGGGTCTTCCTAAGATGGCTTCAAACTTACAGTCCTCCCGCCCCAGCCTCCTGAGTACTGGGATTATATATAGGCATGTACCGCCGTACCCAGCTTCCTCACCCACTCCCCTCCCTTCCTCCTTCCCCCTCCCTTCCTTCCTTCCTTTTTTTTTCCTACCTCCAAACTATCCCCCCAGACCTATTTTATTTTTTATTTATAAGCAGGGTCTCCATAAGCTGCTGAGAGCTTCACTAAGTTCCTGAGGCTGCTTCACACCTGTGATCCTTTGGTCTCAGCCTCTCAAGTGCCAGGAGGCTTCATTTTAAATGAAACAAAGCATTGCAAAATAGAGCCAAAGTTCTCCTAGTCTTTCCCCCAATCCACTTTCAGACCTCTTTGAGGTAATCTGCATATTGGCATCCATGACTATTTATATAATATTTTGGCAGATAGATCTTAATTTCTTTTTTGTGGGGAAGGGGGAGGTCAGAGGAATTGAACCCAGTGACATCCTATCTCCAAGGTACATGCCCAACCCTATTTGACTGGGGAGGTATACTAGGGATTTAACCCAGGGGCATTCTACCTCTGAGCTAGACCCCCAGGCCTATTTTATTTCTTATTTTGAATCAGAGTCTCACTAGTTGCTGAGGCTAGCCTCAAACCTGTATGCCTCCTGTCTCAGCCTCCCAAGACCTGGTACTATGGGTATGTGCTATCATACGCACCAATCTTTTTTTTTCAGTACTGGGGATGGAACCCAGGGGCATTCTACTTCTGAGCTATACCCTCAGGCCTATTTTTTATTCTTTATTTTGAAACAGGGTCTCACTGAGTTGCAGAGGGCCTCACTAAGTAGCTGAGGCTGTCCGCAAACAGCAATCCTCCAGTCTCTGCCACCCAAACGCTGGGATTACAAAGGTGCACCAGCCATCTTCATTTTTACAGGAAATGTTGTTAGTGGAACAAGTGAGTGACAAGTTTTTACTTTCTATTGTTCTTGGACTGGGAATGAGCAGACTTTCTTTAACTTTGTGTTGGTAAGAATTCAAAGGAGAAGCTGAGGCCAAAGTGGGATCTTAGCAGTTTAGACTTATTTCCTGCCTCAGTCTGCTTTGTTTACTGTCTAGATTAATTAAGCAGTCTGCTAATTTAAAATTTAAATAAAAGTCACACATTTTGACCTTGAGAACATTGTGGTCACTCCATGCTTCACAGTATGCTTTGCTTTGTAGAATGTTGCTGTAAGTTTTCCATATCTCTCAGAGAAATTACTACTAAAAATTATCTTGCTTTATATGTAATATATCATGAAAGCATTATCATTTTTTTACTGAAGTAGGAAATAAAATTAACAAACACAGGGGTCTGAAAGCTCAATTATCTCTAAACTATATACATGGATAGTTATGAAAGTATGCATGGATTAATCTTAGGTCTGTATATAATTAAAGTAGCTTTTTTCTCTACTTTTTTAAAGTTAAGGTATGTAGTATTTTTTCTGTGTAATTAACCTTTCTATTTATATTTTAGAAAAGTTGTGTTTTTTTTTAAATGAGTTACTTTCATTATGAAACTTTTTTTTTTTTTTTTTTTTTTTTGGTGGTACTGGGGTTTCTGGAAGCCCTTCTACCTCTGGACTACACTCCCAGACCTATTTTTACATTTTTATTTGGAAACAGGGTCTCCTAAGCCAGCGCGCGGCTGGCTTCGAACCTGCGCAATCCTCCTGTCTCTGCCTCCCAAGCGCGGGGATTACAAGCATGCGTGGGCCACCATGCCCGGCTGAAACTAATTCTAATTTTTTTTCTAAAATGTCATATTTTGCTTTTGGTTTCTTATTAAAAATGGTAATTTTGTTGGTTAATCAGTTCTTAAGCACTGATCTTTGAAAAGGAGACTTGATTTCAAATATGTGATAACCATAAATATTTAAATTTTCTCATGATTGGTATGAGCTTTTTGGTTTTAGTTTGGTGTAAGTAAATTTGTGAACTTCAGTATTTGTCAGTAAATATTTAAATCTCATGAACTGTAAAAAAAAAAAAAAAATGTGTAGTGAACCGGGCATGGTGGAGCACACTTGTAATCCCAGCATTCAGGAGGCTGAGATCGGAGTATCGTGGTTTGCGACCAGCCTCAGCTACTTAGTGAGGCCCTCTACAACTCAGACCCTGTTTCAAAATAAAGAATAAAAAATAGGGCAGGGGGTGTCACTCGGAGGTAGAATGCCCCTGGGTTCTATCCCCAGACCCGCAAAAAAAAAAAAAAAAAAAAAAAAAAAAAAGCAAGTTATGCCGGATATGGTAGTGCATACTTGTAATCTTGTAATCTTTGGGAGGGTGAGACAGGAAGATCATAGGTTCTAGGACAGCCTCAGCATATTGGTGAGGCTCTTGGCAACCTAGTAAGACCCTCCTTCCAAACAAGAAATAAAATCAGTTTAGGGGTGTAGTTCAGAGGTAGAATGCCTCTGTATTCAATTCCCAGTACCATAAAAAATAAGTTAATTAAAAAATAAAAATAAACAGCAAATAAATGAGGTGTGGTGGCACACACTTATAATCCCAGTACTTGGGAGACTGAGATAGGAGGATTACAGGATCCTGGCCAATAAATGAGGCCCTCTACAATTTAATGAGAACCTGTTTCAAAATAAAGAATAAAAAATAGGGCTGGGGATGTAGCTCAGAGGTAGAATGTCTGTGGGCTCAATCCCCAGTATCTCAGTAAATAAATAAATAATAAATAAAGCAAATTATATGAGCTGAGTGTGGTCTCAAGTTCAAGGCCAGCCTGGGCAACTTAACAAGATTCTGTTTCAAAATAAAAAATGAAAGAGGTTGTGGTATACGTCAGAGGCAGAGCACCCTTGGGTGCTTACTACCACACAAACAAAAAGCAAGTTATATGAAATGTAAGTATTCTTTTTTTGGTGTGTGGTATCAGGACTTAACCCAGAGGTATATCCCCAACCCTATTTTTTATTCTTTTTTCTTTTTTTCTTTTTTTTTTTTTTTTTTTTTGGTACTAGGGATTGAACCTGGAGGCCTTCTACCTCTAAGTTATGCCTGCAGCCCAATTTTATTTCTTTACTTGGAAACAAGGTCTCACTAAGTTTCTTGAGAGCCACCTACCTGAATAAAAAAATATACTTTCATTAGATATTCTCTATTGGCTTACTGCTTTTGTCTTTGACAGAAATGAAGAGTATAAAGCCGGGTGTGGTGGCGCACACTTGTAATCCTAACATTTGGGAGGCTGAGACAGGAGGATGGCAGCCTCAGCTACTTAGTTGAGGCTCTTTGCAATTCAGTAAGACCTGTTTCAAAATAAAGAATAAAAAATAGGGTTAAGGGTGTAGCTCGGAGGTAGAGTGCCCTTAGTTCCAATCCCCAGCACCGCAAAAAATAAAATAAAATAAAAATAAATTAATTAAATTTAGAGCTAGGTATGGTAATTCGTGCTTTTAACCCAAGTATTTGGGAAGCTGAGACAGGATGATTGCAGTTTTGAAGCCAGCCTTGGCAACTTAGCAAGGCTCTCAGCAACCTGGTGAGACCATTTTCAAGTATAAAATAAAATCAGCCTGGGAGTGTGGCTTGAAGGTAGACAGCCTCTGGTTTCAATCCCTGGCACCAAAAAAAAAAAAAAAACAAACCCCAAAACTTATTAAATTTTTTTAAAAAGCCAGGTGTGGTGGTGCACACTTGTATTCTCAGCACTTGGGAGGCTGAGATGGGAGGATCACAGGTTTGAAAAAATGAGAAAAGCCTCAGCAAGTAGTGAGACTCTCATCAACCTAAGTGAGACCCTGTTTCAAAACAAAATAGGGCTAGGGGTGTAGCTTAGAGGTAGATAGCCCCTAGATTCAGTCCCCAGTACTGCAAAAATACATACATCATACATAAATAAGTAAATTTTTAAAGGGGCTGAGATATAGTACCTCAGAGTTAGAATGCTCCTGGATTCAATCCCTAGTACTCCCTCAAAAAAAAAAAAAAAAAAAAGGAAAGGAAAGGAAAAAAGAATAAACAAATTGATTAATTAACAAACTGTTTCAAAGGGTGGAGAAAGCGAATTAAAGACATTTGGTAACTTGATCCATGGACAATATTCTTAGTTTACTTGCAGCTAAAGTAATTTGATTGTCACGGCAGGCGTGGTGGCGCATGCATGTAATCCCTGCACTTGGGAGGCTGAGACAGGAGAATCGCACAGGTTTGAAGCCAACCTCAGCTACTGAGTGAGGTTCTCATCAACTTAGTGAGACCCTGTTTCCAAATAAAGTATAAAATAGGTCTGGGAGTATAGCCCGGAGGTAGGAAGCCTCTGGGTTCCACCTCCAGTACCACCAAAAAAAAAAAAAAAAAAAAAAAAAGGTTATTTGATTGTCAGTGGTCATCCTGGGCAACTTAGTGAGACCCTATTTCAAAATAAAACAGGATAGGGCGTGTACCTCAGAGGTAGAACACACCTAGATGCAATCCCCAGTATCATAAGGAAAAAAAAAAAGAAAGAAGAAGCAATAATGTTTTTCAATTCATGGTTCCCAGATTACAAAATATATATATATATATAAATTAGAAATATATTATAAATACAAATATATATAGATTAGAAACATATTTATATGTAAATATTTGTACATATATGTGTGTATGTGTGAGGGGGGTGTGTGTGTGTTGCTGAGATTGAACTAGCTCTGAGCTACACCCCCACCCTATTTTATTTTTTATCTGAAAACAGGTTCTCTCTAGGTTGCTAAGAGCCTTACCAAATTGCTGAAGCTGGCTTTGAATCTTAGATCCTCCTGTCTCAGCCTCCTAAGTCCTGGGATTACAGGCATGCACCACTATGCCTATAATTATAACTATATATTATAGAGATATAAATTTTACTTTTTTATCTGGAGAAAGAGCATATAAGAAAAATTCTTACAGCTGTTATCTGTAGCATCTTCACTCTGAGCACACATTTTAGCAAGCTTTTTTATAAATATTTGAATGTATGCTCAAGAAAGCTACAAATTATTAAGGAATATTTGGCAGCTGTGTGCAAGCTGTGATTTTGTGGCTTATGATGTCAAAAAAGCCTATCCATAAAATTAAGTCTTAATGTTGACTTTTCAGGTGACTATGTTTCTGCATTGCTTAATTGATAATAAATCTGGTCCTGTACCCAAAGCTGTTATTTTTGTTTGTTTTCTTGTTCGTTCATTTATTTATTCAGTAAATAACTTTTTTTTTGGTACTGGGGATGGAACCCGGGGGCTCCAACGTCTAAGCTACTACCCCATCCCCATTTTTTATTCTTTATTTTGAAACAGGGTCTCACTGAGTTGCAAAGGGCCTCACTAAGTGGTTGAGGCTGTTCTCGAACCTGTGATCCTCTTGTCTCAGCCTCACATGTACTGGGATTACA
Organism: Muscardinus avellanarius; assembly: GCF_963383645.1. Classification (NCBI taxonomy): domain Eukaryota; kingdom Metazoa; phylum Chordata; class Mammalia; order Rodentia; family Gliridae; genus Muscardinus; species Muscardinus avellanarius. The sequence goes on from NC_137797.1 coordinate 86,411,267, forward strand.
GGCATGCGCCACCAACCTCGCTTATTTTTTGTTTTCATATAGTGTCTAAGTTACTACTTGCTGGCCTCAAACCAGCAATTCTCCTATCTCAGCTTCCTGTGTACTGGGATTACAGGCATGCCAGAATGTGACCAACAAGAGGGGTGGAAACGGTATTGCCTTTTAAGCTGTGCTTCAAAGTCACTGAGCATCACTTGTCACTGCTGTTGCATTTGAGTAGGCCAGGGGTTGGGTAACCGTGATCCCCTGTCCAAGTTCTGCCAGTTGCTCATTCCTATGTGCGTTTTTTTTGGGGGGGTTATTTATTTATTTATTTATTTATTTATTTATTTATTTATTTTTGGTGGTACTGGGGTTCCTGGAAGCCCTTGTACCTCGGGCTACACTCCCAGACCTATTTTATACTTTTTTATTTTTGGAAACAGGGTCTCTTAAGCCAGCACAGCTGGCTTCGAACCTGTGCAATCCTCCTATCTCCGCCTCCCAAGCGCGGGGATTACAAGCCTGCGCCACCACGCCCGGCCAGGTTTTTTTGGGGTTTTTTTGTTTGTTTTTCGCAAGTCTGGGGATGGAACCCAGGGGCATTCAACCTCTGAGCTACACCCCCTGCCCTAATTTTTATTAATTAATTAATTAATTAATTAATTATTGGTGTTACAGGGATTCCTGGAAACCCCCTTCTACTTCTGGGCTACACTCCCAGACCATATATAATTTTTTTTTTTTTTAAACAGGGTCTCCTAAGCCAGCGAGGCTGGCTTTGAACCTGCGCAATCCTCCTGTCTCTGCCTCCCAAGTGCAGGGATTACAAGCGTGCGCCACCACGCCCAGCATTTTATTCTTTATTTTGAAACAGGGTCTCACTGAGTTGCAAAGGGCCTCACTAAGTAGCTGAGGCTGTCCGCGAACCACCAGTGCTCCTGTCTCAGCCTCCGGAATTCTGAAATTACAAGCGTGCACCACCACGCCCGGCTCCCTGTGTGTGCTACAGTTGTAGAGTAGTTGTGACAAAGACTCTGGCCTACAGAATCTAAAATATTTATTTGGCTCTTCTTTATTTTGAAACAGGGTCTCACTGAGTTGCAAAGGGCCTCACTAAGTGGTTGAGGCTGTTCTCAAACCTGTGATCCTCTGTGGTAAACAGAAAAAGTTTACCACTCCCTGTGTGTGCACTCTCTGCAACCACCCAGGTTCAAGGAAAGGGGCAGATTTTACCTCTTAATAAGAGTGTGGCAAGGTGCTGCAAGAGAGATAGGAATATTCTTGGAGCCGTCTGCCGAAGGGAGTGAGCCATGTAGATACCTAGGGAAGACAGTTTCCATGTGAGGGAACACCAGATGTGGATAGGAGCATGCTACCCCTGCACACAGAAGAGCATGCCTGTGCTGAGTGCTGTTGGGGTTGAGCGGTGAGCTGAGGGGTTGGGGTCGTGGGAGGTGAGGGCAGAGAGGTGCTTGGGCTGGGTAATAGAGGGCCTCATTGTGGGTCATTGGAACAACTTTGGGCTTTTAGTGAGGTAGAATGATTTGAGTAAAAAGAGAAGTAATTAATTTCTGAGTATATTTTTTAATATAAAGCTGGTAACATTTGCTGATGGATTAGACAATGGAATGAAAGAAAGAGACCAAAGATTATTCCAAGGTTTTTAAAAGTCCTAGGTAAGCCGGACTTAGTGGCACACACTTGTAATCCCAGTAGGAGGGAGGCTAAGACAGGAGGGTTGAGGGTTTCAGACTTGCAATTGCAGGTCTGCAATTTAGTGAGACCCTATTTTAAAATAAAAAATATTTAAAAAAATAGGGTTGGAGGTATAGCTTGGAGGTAGAATTCCCCTGGGTTTGATCCCCAGTAACACACACACACACACACACACACACACACACACACACACACACACACACGGTAAACTAGATGGATGCATGAAAGTTATGGGGAAGACTGTTCTGAGAGAAAACAGTTTTGGAGGAAGAAATCAGGACTTCAGTTTTGGACATGTTAAATTGGATATGCTTATAGACATCTTGATGGGAATGTGAAGTAAAGAGTGAAATTCAAAGCTGGGCCTGGTGGCACACGGCTATAATCCTAGTACTTGAGAGGCTGAGACAGGAGAATCTCAGCCTCCCACATGCTGGCATTACAAGCATGCACCACCACACCCAGCCCCTATACCCAGCTTCTAAAGACATTTAATTAATATTGACAAATTAGAGTGGAGGACAGCTAACTTTTAAAGGGAATTGTGTTTTCTTGACAATGTAGGAATTTGGGAGGACATCAATATTTTGTGCCAGATGAATTATTAAATCTGGAAAAAGAAAATATAATAGTAATATATGATAAAATTATTTCTGTGAAAAAGTATACTGCAAAGTGGAAATATATAAAATGAATGTTATGTTCAAATATAGTTAAGTTCAGTTTTTCTTAGTATGCTTCTAATTTCTTATAATTTATTTATAATGTTTCAAAGAATTTTAATTTCTCATGTATTTTAAACATATTAAATATAGCATCTTCAGTTCTTTGTGTAATTTTGTTCCCAAATTTGACTCAATCCTGTGTAATTCCCAATACCTAGAGTATAATCTCTATTGTAAATGATCCACAATGTCTTATTTCTACCCTTCTATTTCAGAAAATCATGTGTGTGGGGGGTACTGGGGATTGAACCTAGAGGTATTCTACCTCTGAGCAACACCACCAGCCCTACTTTATTTTTTAATTTTGAAACAAGGTCTCACCAAATTGTAGAGAGCCTCACAAATTTGCTGAAGCTGGCTGTGAAGCAGTGATCCTCCTTTTCTCAGCCTCCCAAGTACTACAGTTACAAGCCTGTACCACCATGCCTAGCTTTTTTTTTTTTCTTTTTTTTTCTTTTTTCTTTTTTTGCAGTACAGAAGATGGAACCCAGGGACAGTCTACCTCTGAGCTACCCCCCCCAGCCCTATTTTTTATTCTTTATTTTGAAACAGGGTTTCTCATAGATACAAAGAGCCACACTAAGTAGCTGAGGCTATCTGTGAACCATGATCCTCCTGTCTCAGTCTTTCAAATGCTGGGATTACAAGCATGCGCCACCATGCGCTACTATGCCCAGCTTTAAAAAAAAATTATTTTCAAGATTTCTTTCCTTCCCTCTTTCTCTCTCTCTCCTCTCCCCTCTCCTCCCTCCCTCCCTCCCTCCCTCCCTTCCTTCCTTCCTTCCTTGCTTTTTTTTTTTGTGTGTGTTACTGGGAATTGAATCCAGAGGCATTTTACCTCTGAGCTATTTATTTTTTCATTTTGAAACAGGATTTCAGTAGGTTGCTGAGGGTTTCCTTAAATTTGTGAAGCTGGCCTTGAACCTCTAATTCTCCTGTCTCAGCCTCCTAAGTACTGGGATTATAGGTATGTACCACCACACCCAGCCTCATCAAATACTCTGTGTGTGTGTGTGTGTGTGTGTGTGTGTGTGTGTGTGTGTGTGTGCGCGCAGTACTGATTGAACCCAGGGGCATTCTACTTTTGAGGTACACCCCCAGTCCTTTCTTTATTTTATTTTATTTTATTGGTGGTACTGGAGTTCCTGGAATCCAGCGCGGCTGGCTTCGAACCTGCGTGATCCTCCTCTCTCCACCTCCCAAGCAAGGGGATTACAAGTGTGCGCCACTACACCCGGCTTATTCTTTATTTTGAAATGGTCCCACCAAGTTGCAGAGGGCCTCACTAAGTATTAGCTGAGGCTGGCTGAGAACTGTGATCCTCCTGTTTTAGCCTTCCAAATACTGAGATTACATGCATATGCCACCAAACCCAGCTCAAACACTCTTGATTAACAAGATATATAGCATTATAGCATATTATACAGATACAATAAAGGAGTAGCTTAGCTGGGCATGGTGGTGTGTCTTGATTAAGTTTATTTTTCAAAGAATAAAACAGCAAAGATGATACTTTTACTTATTCATTTATTTTCATCTTGAAGGATTGAACCCATAGGCTGTCTACCTCTGAGCCACATCCGTAGCCTCTTCCCCTTTTTATTTTGAAATAGGGTCTCACCAGGTTGCTGAGATTGTCCTCACCTATGATCCTCCTGTGTCAGCCTCCTAAGGCTGTGGGCCACCGTGCCTGGCTTTATTTTTATTTTATTTAACTCTTGTCTCTTTATCAATTGAATCTTCACCTGTTTCCCTAATCCTCTGAAATATTATCATCATTAATACAAAAATAGGACTTAAAATTAAAAATTTATAAAGTGTTCTTGCATACCTTATTTTCCAGTCAATGCTATTGCAACTGTCCCAGATAGAGGAACTTAACCTTCAGAGAGGGTGCATGGCTTGTTCAAGGTCACAGCTTGGTTGGAGGTTTACTGGGACCAAATCAAAGGTCTCATTCTTATTAAACCATTCCATGTAATAACCACACAGTGAATATCTTTCCCATATATATTTATTTCAAGAATAACTTTGTCTACGTGTAAATTAAGAGTGAATGGTGTATTTCTGATTTAAAGCTATTGCTAAAGTTAAATCTGTACAAAACCTGTTCTGTTGAATCCTGATATGTTTATAAAACAAACCTTTTGTTATTGTTTGAAGTTATTTGCATATTGCTTTCTGATGCACTTTTCCCTTTCCCCCACAGTTGTGCATGCCTAAGGGGCTGTCTTTCAGAACACAGACAGACCATAAGGACCCTCAGTTCCACTCGTTTATAATTACTCGGGAAGATGGTTCTCGCACCTATGGCTTTGTCCTCACGTTTTATGAAGAAGTCACAAGTAAACAAATCTGCACAGCAATGCAGACGCTCTACCAGATGCACAACGCAGAGCACTACAGCAGCGTCTGCGCCTCATCCTCGTGCAGCATGGACTCACTGGCCAGCAGCATCGAGGAGGGCGATACGACTTCTCTCTTGAAACTTCAGCGATACAACTCCTATGATATCAACAGAGATACCCTGTATGTTTCGAAAAGCATATGCTTGATCACACCACTGCCTTTCATGCAGGCCTGCAAGAAATTCCTCATCCAGCTTTACAAGGCAGTTACCTCACAGCAGCCACCACCCTTGCCACTTGAGAGCTATATCCATAATATTCTTTATGAGGTGCCTCTGCCACCTCCAGGGAGATCGCTGAAGTTTTATGGCGTTTATGAACCTGTCATCTGCCAGAGGCCTGGGCCCAATGAACTTCCCCTCTCTGACTACCCTCTTCGAGAGGCCTTTGAGCTCCTGGGAGTGGAGAACCTGGTGCAGGTATTTACCTGTGTTCTTTTAGAAATGCAGATCCTTCTCTACTCACAAGGTAGGTGTACGTCTGTCCTCCACCTCTGTGTTCTTGAGATATATTATTGGAACCGTATACTTGATGGTCAGAAGTCTAGTTTTGTGTAAAAAGATCTGGTGTGGGTGGGACCAGAGGCTGCAGTGTGGCTTTTCTTTGAGTAGTCGGTGGCTCTAAAGAGAAACAGAAAGGAATACAAAAGTGTTATCTTGACCAATTTGGACACATTTTTTTTTGTTTTTTTGTTTTTTAATGGAACTAGCCTTTTTCCTGATAATATAAATCATCATAGAAGATACATTTTTTTTTTCCAGCCCAAGCAGAGTGTTACAAGCCAGAAATCCCAGTACTTGAAAGGCTGAGAAAAGAGGATTGCAGGTTTGGGGACAGTCTTCTCAACATAGGGAGACCCTGTCTCAAGATAAAAATAAAAAAGGGATCCGGGTATAGTGGCACATGCTTCTAATCCCAGTACTTGGAAGGTTGAGTCAGGAGGGTTATAAATTTGAAGCCAGCTTCAGCAATTTAGTGAAGCTTTCAGTAACCTAGCAAGACCCTGTTTCCAAATAAGAAATAAAACAGGTCTGAGGGTGTAGCTGGAGGTAGAAGACCCCTGGGTTCTAGCCCCAGTACAATAAATAAATAGAATAGAATAGGGCTGGAGGTACAACTCAATGGTATAAGGCCCCTGGGTTCAATCCCCAGTATCGAAGGAAGGAGGAAAAGGAGAAAAGTGTGTGTGTGTGTGTGTGTGTGTGTGTGTGTGTGTGTGTGTGTGTGTCTGTCTGTCTGTCTGTCTGTGGTGCTAGGTATTGAACCCAGGGGCATTCTACCTCTGAGCTATACCCCAGCCTGATTTTTTATTCTTTATTTTGAAACAAAGTCTCACTAAATTGCATAGTGCCTCACTAAGTAGCTGAGGCTAGCTGCAAACCCAGATCCTCCTGTCTCAGCCTCCCAAATACTGAGATTACAAGTATGTGCCACCACGCCCGGGTAGGATATAAAGAGAATAGAGAGAAACCTGTTACTCTCAGGAGGAATATATAGACTTTATAATCTCAAAATCTCTCTCTCTCCCTCTCTCTCTCTCTCTCTCTCTCTCGCTCTCGCTCTCTCCTCCAACCCCAACCTCGTGATACTTGGGATTGAACCCAGGGGCATTCTACCTCTGAGCTATAGCCCTAGTCCTTTATTTTTATTTGTTTTGCAACAGGCTAGGTTGCTAGGTTACTGAGTCTGCAAAGTTGCTGAGGCTGGTCTCAAATCTGGGTCCTCCTATCTCAGCCTCCCGAATACTGGGAGTAATCCCATGTGCCACCATACCTGGCTAGACTCCATATTCTTTACAAGTTAGTACAGATTCAAATGAAAATTCAGCAGACTCTGGAAAGGAATAAGTTAAATTGTGAACTCTGCAGTGTTTTGAGGCAGTCCGCTTTGGCCCTTTGACTGAAATAGTATTGGACATGAGTAAGAAAGAGAAGGGGCCGGATGTATAACAGACATGACTTTCCTAGATCAAACAATTCTGCCAGAGTTGTGTTTGTGTGGATGTGTGGTTTTTTAAGTCTGAGAAAGTTATCTTTGTATATATACCTTTTATTCATAGTACTCCCAAGATACTTAAAAACTAACAAGCTGGGTTTTTTTTTTGTTTTGTTTGTTTGTTTTTGGTGGTGCTGGGGGTGGAACTCAGGGGCTTTTCTACCTCCGGGCTATATTCCCAGACCTATTTTATATTTTATTTGGAAACAGGGTCTCACTAAGTTGCTGAGAGCCTCACTAAGTAGCTGAGGCTGGCTTCGAACTGTGCGATCCTCCTGTCTCAGCCTCCCAAGCGCGGGGATTACAAGAATGTGCCACCACGCCCAGCGCAACAAGCTGGGTTTTATTTTACCAATACTTTACATTGACTACTATTGAGCCTAGAATAGGATAACAGTTCCAATCCATAAATTTACAGAAGAATTAGAGATACTGCATCTCAATGGATAATAAGTTAAAGAAAATTATAAAATGATACCTGTGCGTTGATGGATCCTTTGACAAACATGGCACAGTATTTGAGCTAGCATCTTGCTGTCTTGTTTTAGGCTGGCAGGATTATAGTGTAGTCTCCTGACTGCTGCTGTCAAGCTTATTTTCTCACTTTGTATTTTTTATAATTTTTCTATTTTAAAATATGTTGGCTGAGCCAAGAAGGCTATATTTGTACTTCCCATCTTGAGTGTATGTTGACACTATTTGTGTGTTGACAGCCCTCACAGGGTTGCTTTTCTTTCACCTTATCCTGCATAATATTTTTTGATAATGTGTTCCAGTGCCTCGTTGCCGTCAGGAAGTTCTTTGACGGTCAGTCTAAATTCTTTCCTCTCCTACTGCCTTCACTTTTTGAGTGCTCATCATAACCTATAAACCACCCATTTGGAGCAGAAATTTTTAACTTAATTCTCTCTTTCTGTCTTTTTTCCCTTATAGATGATAGGGTTGGAGAGTCATATGTGAGTGCTAAAATAGTTTTAGATTTTGTAGCAATTCAAATTTCAGATTTTTGGATTAGGTTTGCTCAGCCTATATTGGTTTTGGAACTCATAACAATCCTGGGTTCAAATCTCTGCTCTTAACTTTAACTGTGGATAAGTTACTTATTCCTGAGTTCCCTCATCTGTGTAGGGATAAGAGTTTTTGCCTTCTACCCCATTGATTGATTGATTGATTGATTGATTTTGTGGTACTGGGAATAGGGGCTGTCTACCTCTGAACTACACTCCCAGACCTATTTTGTTTTATTTGGAAATAGGGTCTCACTAAGTAACTGAGGCTGGCTTTGAACCTGCACAATCCTCCTGCCTCAGCCTCCCAAATACTGGGATTATAAGTGTGCACCACCATGCCCAATTCGGATATTATTATTATTATTATTATTAATTATTATTATTATTTTGTGTTACTAGAGATTGAACCCAGGGGCATTCTACCTCCAAGCTATACCTGTAGCCCAATTTTTTATTCTGTATTTTGAAACAGGGTCTCAATGAGTTGCAGAGGGACTCACTGAGTAGCTGAGACTGTTCGCGTATTCAGATCCTCCTGTCTCAGCCTCCCAGCTGCTGGGATTGCAAGCGTGCGCCACCACGCTTGACCCCACTGATTTATTATGAAGGCTAAATAAGAAAACCTGTTCAAAGTACTTAGGGTATAATTGACACTGACAGAAGATAGTTGATGCTATTGTAATTATTGTTAGTTTTATTAGTTCCATATACTTAATGTTCTGAAGTTCCAACATATTACTACATTTAAACTATGGCTTTTAAAAAATTAAGTAGTCAGCCAGGTATGGTCACGCACATTGTAACCCCCATACTTGGGAGGCTGAGACAGGAGGATCATAGTTTCGCAGTCAATCTCAGCTACTTTGTGAGGCTCTTTGCAACTCAGTGAGACCCTGTTTCAAAATAAAGAATAAAAATATAGGGCTGTGGGTGTAGCTCGGAGGTAGAATGCCCCCTGGGTTCTATCCCTAGTACTGTAAAAAAAAAAAAAAAAAAAAAAATAAATAAATAAATAAATAAATAAATAAATATAGCATGCCATTTCTCACTGCTTCTCTGTTCTGAACCCTCATCTTTTCGCTTTGTTTGATTAGCTCCTCTCATTTGGCTTAAGGAAAATATTTGTCAGTTTTAGTTGATTAATATCTTCCAATTTATTTTAGTTTCCAATGAAGAAGAATGAATATTTATGGGCATGTATTTGTACTCTTGAGTGTTTTTAGTACCTTGGTCTTCTACTGAGAACAAGGGAACAAATCCTGAAAAGGTAGAACTAGGTTTCTTTTTTCTTTGAGACAGTGTCTTGCTGCATTACCCAGACTGGCCTCCAACTCATAATTCTCCCACTTCAGCCTCCCAAGTACCTGAAATTATAGGCATGTACCTTCTTGCCCAATATCTAGAACTGGATTTTCCTTTCATAAATTTTATTCAGGGAAGAGGGGCCATATAGTAAGTTTGTAGCCATTCACTAAAGTCACTTTATGTTAGGAACTGTGCTACAGAAATGCACGAGCATTCAGGGATTTCACCCGACATTTAATCTTCCCACCAGCCAGGTAAGTGCTTTTATCCATGTTTTATCAGGAGGAAATTGAGTCTTAGGGAAGCTAGATTATCTGCAAATAAGTCATGTGGTGGCACCAAGAATTGGGTCTGGGTCATTCTTCCTCTAGTGTGCTTAACCTCCATGTTAACTGTGTTGAGAACTGTCCTTCACCTTTTCTTGCCTGTCTCAATATTTATTTTTAAGTTATTAACTAATTCTTCAGCTTCATTATGAAGTACTGGTTAGGTACTGGTTAGTGAAATGAAAGATCTGTGTCAGTGAAGATTTTAACACTGACAGTGCCTCTCCCATTTGAGAAAGACATTTCATTTAAATTCTTTAAAAAAAAATCATTACGTTGACTTGTACTCTAGTGCCTCCTTTATCCTTCCTGACTGTGTAAGGATTTTTTTTTAATTTTTTTTTTATTGGTGCACTGTATTCATACATCATAGTAGGATACATACTTTTGTAGACATACATGCACACTTTTCCCAGTCAGCCCCCACCCAATCCCCACCCCATTCTCTCCCTATCCCTCCCTCCCATGCTTGGCTTAGTAGTTGACATCTAGTATTATGGCAATTTATCTAAAATTAAAAATGATAATCTCACATAACAGTTTCATTTGTCTGGTACCAAACTTTTGATGACTTAAAGATAACATTTCAATATTTCTTTTTGCTTTCTTTCTTACCAGATAATATTTTTTTTCTATTTTTTTAGGTGAAACTATCATATATTTATATATTTATTTTTCAGAAAAAAATCTATCCTAATATGGAATATGGACTCTAGGTACCCAAAACGATCTTGAAAAAGAACAAAGCTAGAAGATATATATTTTCTGATTTCAAACCATATAAAGCTACAATAATTGAAACAGTGTAGTACTATTCTAAAGGCAGATATATAAACCATTGGAGTTAAATAAAAGCCTAGAGCTAAATTCTTCCCTATATTGTCAAGTTATTTTTGACAAGGTTTCCACGAACATTTGGTGGTGGAAATAAAAATCTTTTAACTAAATATTGTTAAAAAATAATAATTACATGGAAAAGAATAAAATTGGACCCTTACCTAATCCCATATACAAATATTAACTCAAAATTAATAGACCTAAATATAAATCTTAAGACTATAAACTTTTAGGAGAAAATCTGGGTCATTAAACCTCACAACATTGAAATTGGCAGTGATTTCTTGGTTATGATTTCAATGGCACAGGCAACAGAGGAGTATACAAACTCCCTAAAAAAAAAAAAAAAAAAAATTGTATATCCAAAGACAATGTAAACAGAGTTAACAGTTACTAATAGAATGGGATAAAATATTTCCAAATGCTATATCTGAAGGTATATTAATATTCCAACTAGAAATCCTAAAAATTAACAACAATAAAGGCAAACAATACCCTTTAGAGATAGGTAAAAGACTAACATAAATAATGAATCTCCACAGATAACCAATCTTAGTTGTCTGTTGAATGGAAAATCTTGTTTCTCTAGTTCTGGAGTGTGTTACCTATTTCTTCTTTGTAGTTAATCTCTTTGAGTATTTTCTCTAGTGCTGGTTTTGAAGACATAAATTCCTTCAGTTTCTGTTTGTCATGGAAGCTTCTTATTTCTCCATCTAATTTGATAGAAAGTTTTGCTGAGTAGGAAATTTTTGGCTGGAAGTTGTTTTCTTTCAGAATTGAGAATATGTTACTCCAAGCCCTTCTGGCTCTCATAACTTGGTTTGGGAAGTCTGGAGTGATTCTAATTGGTTTGTCTCTGAATGTCACTTGGCCCTTTGCTTTTGTTGCCTTTAAGACTCCCTGCTTGGCTTCCACATTGGTCATTTTGACAATTATGTGGTGTGGGGATCCTCTTCTCCGATCCTGTCTAAAGAGAGTTCTATAAGTTTCCTGGACCTTTGTATCAACCTCTTGCTCTATGTTTGGAAAATTTTCTGCTATTACTTCCTTGAAGAGATTGTTGATCCCTTTGGTTTCACTTTCTTTTCCCTCCTCTATTCCAATAATTCTTAGGTTAGCTCTCTTAAAATGGGCCCATATTTCTTCAATATCAGATTCCTGCTGTCGGATATTTTTTTCTAGATTAGAAACCATGAGTTCATTTTTGGATTGCTCATCTTCTAAGAGCGAGATTTTGTTCTCCATGTGTTCTAATCAGTTGTTTGTGCTTTGAATTGAGGCCTTTACTTCATTAATTGCATCCTTTATCTCTTTTTGGCTCTCTCTGAGTTCTTTTCGAAGCACCTCTATTATTTCTACAGTTATTTTCCTGATTTGATCTTCTAGAAATCTCTGATTTTCTGTTTTATCGGGTTCTGATGTTGTGGGGTTGTGGGCATTAATTGCTCCAGTATTATTCCTCTTTCCCATGATTTCGGATGTTTGTGCCTTCTCTGGGTTCTTCCCTTGGGTCACTATGACTTCCCTTAAGGTGCTCTGGATCTCGAGTCAGTAGTATCTCAGACCCCACTACTCCTTTACTGGGTTTTATCACAGAGTCTCCGACCCAGAGAGTCGATAGAGGCTGCTTTAGACTGTGGGGGGTGCCAGGTTGCACGATCTCCTATGGTGTGATATCTCTGCCACCGCCCCACCCCCACTGGGTCAAGTCCCAGGGATTTCTCCTCTGTGGCCCGCAATTTGACTCACTGTTCTTGAGTACGCAGATGTAGCTGTACTGGCCTCGCTGAATTCGCTGCTGCTGCCGCCGGTAGCAATATGGCGCCGCTGCTACGCCCTCGGCTGCGGGGCTGGCGTTTTTCTTCTTGATTTTGATTTCTACTCTGAATCCCTGCAGCGTGTGCTGAGCTCGGCCACTGGGAGCTGTAGATGCTCTCTGCGTGGAGAAATCCCGCCTAGCTGTTCCGCAGTGGCTCACCTCGGCTTGCTGTGGCCGTCTGGTGAATTCGCCGCTGCCGCCGGCAGTATGGCGCTGCTGCCGCGTCTGCCACGTCCTCGGGCGCGAGGCCGGTGTATCTCCTCTGTGGCTCTGTTCTCAGTCCGCTTTCTCTCTGGAGCCTGGTGATTTTTTGTTTCACTGGTGATGGTGTTTTCTGGCTATGAAAGGCGCTGATTTTGTGGTAATGGAGATTTGTTGTTAGCGGGGCTCTTAAGCCCCGCTTTTCTCGGTCGCCATCTTCCCGGAAGTCCAGGATTTTTTAAAGAACATTTGATACTTCATTTCTTATTTATTGATAAATCCATAAAATTTACAAACATTTCAACGCCAGATGTGGTGGCGCACGCTTGTAATTCCAGCATTCGGGAGGCTGAGACTGGAGGATCGCGGTTCACGAACAGCCCCAGCTACTTAGTGAGGCCCTTTGCAACTCAGTGAGACCCTGTTTCAAATAAACAAAGACGGGGGTGTAGCTCGGAGGTACAGTGCCCCTAGGTTCCATCCCCAGTGCTGCCAAAAAAAAAAAAAAAAAAATTCAGTCTGTTATTTAAAGAGTGTGTACATCATAGAAACTTTGCAGTAGTAATTAGCTAGAAATTTTAATGAGGGCTGGGGTATAGCTCAGAGGTAGAATGCCCCTGGGTCCAATCTCCAGTGCCTCCCCTCTCCAAATAGGGGAGCTTCCAGGATGGTGAACATGTAAGTTGCTGAGATGTTAACATACCCAAACAAGGCATCAAAGCTCTGTCCCGGCCCAGTCCCGCCCCTTCTCCTATACATTGCTTCCATATGGCTGTTTCGGAGTTAAATTCTTCATAACAAACTGGTTAACTACAGTAAAGTGCTTTTTCGAGTTCTGGGAACCATCTTAGCAATTTAACCAACTTCGTGGCAGGAAGGTATCAGAAAATCCCTAACTTTGGCTGGGTGTGGTAGTGCTCAACCAAAAAAACAAAACAAAATATAGAGATACAAAGGGGAGAGCTGAGGGACTGAACCTTGGACTTGGCATGGTAATGAATTAGACTGCCTGCGCCCACAGTGTGGAACAGAAGCTGGAGTGTGGTACAGATTCTCTGTATTCGGCCGTCTGTGGGCTATGTCAGGAGCTGCTGAGTGCTTGCCAGTGACAACTACAGGGGAACTCGACTAGACCATTTCTACTTGAGCGGCATTAACTAGCTTGCAAAAGGATATTAACTGAAACTGTCCCTAAGACCGATGGACATAAAATAATCCCAAAACCTGAATTATTCATATCTTGAGCGATACCAGAAAAACTCTCTAATGGGGGAAGGCATTGCCCAGAAGAGTTCCATAAGGAAATGGAAATCATTTATACTGGATATCTTTTTTTTTTTTTTTTTTGGTGTTACTGGGGATGGAACCCAGGGGTATTCTACCTCTGAGCTACACCCCTAGTCTTGATTTTTTATTCTTTATTTTGAAACAGGGTCTCACTGAGTTGCAATGGGCCTCACTAAGTAGCTGAGGCTGTCTGCGAACCATGATCCTCCTGTCTCAGCCTCCCAAATGCTGGGATTACAAGTGTGCACCACCATGCCCGGCTTATAAGAAGGAGATTCTCACAAAGTAAGGGACCAGGAAAGAGTTCTAGGGTTATGGACAGCAGTCCAAGGTGAATGGGCAGTATCTGATTTAGAAGGCCACTACTCCAATTGAAGAAAGTAAAAGCAAATCAGCTCAGTGGGCTGACTAACTTCCCTGCTGTTTTCCTCACAGTGCCAGAAGAGTTGGACAATAGTGAAAATCCCCCACATGTCTGGGTTTTCATTCACTCATGGGCAGTAGTCAGAGGCCTGGCCATATGTTCAGGGAGATAGGCAACGGAAAGCCAGACTATTAAAGGGATACCCATGTGGGGTAGTTCCATATGATTACTTATCTCAATTGACCTGAGTTAAAGTATGCCTAAGTATCCTTATTATTATTTTCTGCAGTACTGGGGATGGAACCCAGGGGCATTCTACCTGTGAGAGACATCCCAATCCTATTTTTATTGTTTATTTTGAAACAGGGTCTCACTGAGTTGCAAAGGGCCTCACTTAGTAGCTGAGGCTGGCTGCAAACCTGCGATCCTCCTGTCTCAGCCTCCCAAATGCTGGGATTACAAGGGTGCGCCACCAGGCCCATCTCTTTTTTACTTTTATGGTTGGTGGTACTGGGGACAGAACCCAGGGACCTTCTACTTCTGAGCTATATACCCAGATTTATTTATATATACAGATATTTTTAATTAATTTTTATGTGGTACTGGGGATTGAACCCAGGGGCATTCTACCTTTGATCTACAACCCAGCTCTTTTTTATTTTATTTTGAAACAGGGTCTCACTAGATTGATGAGAGTCTCATTACTTGATGAGGCTGTCCTTGAACCTACAATCCTCCTTTCTCAGCCTGCTAAGTACTGGGGTTACAAGCATGCACCACCATGCCCAGCTCTATTTTATATAGAAATAGGATCTAGCTAATCGCTGACAGCCTCACTAAGTTGTTGAGGCTGGCTTCGAACCTGTGATTCTACTGTTTCTGCTTCCCAAGTACTGGGATTGTAAGCATGTGCCACCACACCTAGCCTATGAATAATTTATTAAGCAATATTATATTTACCATAAAATAAAGCTAATATGCTGGGTGTGGTGGCACATGCTTATAATCCCAGTACTTGGGAGGCTAGACAGGAGAATCACAGGATCATTGTCAGCCTCAGCTACTTAGTGTGTATCTCCACAATTTAGTGAGACCGTTTCAAAATAAAGATTAAAAAATAGGGCTGAAGGTGTGGCTCAGAGATAAAATGCCCCTGGGTTTAATCCCCAGTACCACAAAAATAAATAAATAAATAAATAAATCTAATAATATTAAAATATTGATCAGAACCGGGCATGGTGGCGCACGCTTGTGTTCCCAGCACTTGGGAGGCTGAGACAGGATCACACAGGTTCAAAGCCAGCCTCAGCTACTTGGTGAGGCTCTCAGCAACTTAGTGAGACCATGTTTTGAAATAAAATATAAAACAGATCTAGGAATGTAGACTGGTGGTAGAAAAGCCCCTGGGTTCTACCCCTAGTACCCCCCACCACACACACACACACACAGCTAAAATATTGGTCAAAGCAAAACTGGTCAAATTTTACTGCTTTTAGAACCCAGATCATGGGAACCTACTCTCTGCCATTAAAATACCAGATTTGAGTTTGATTCTAAACTCTATATCCAGTAATCTGTGATGTCCACTTGAGTATGACCAACAATTTGTGATTAGCAGACTCCCAACTTATTCAAGAAAACTGTAAATAGCTTCTACTTTCTGGCAGTTAATCCCTTAAAGGGAGAGGGGAGTGTTGGGCAGGAGGGGGCAGCTGAGGAGCACTGCATAGCACATAGGAATGCTCTATGTGCCTAGGAATGTGGGCAGCAGGGAACTGCTTTATTCTTTTGTGAAGAGCCAAAGGAGGAAAGCACAGCCTAAAAATGCTCCTGAAGTTTTAATTATTGGTACCAAAAGTCAGACACTGGTGTTTAAATTCCTATCTTCTATGCCTCTGCTATTCTTTTTTTTTGTGTGTGTGGTGCTGGGCATGAAATCCAGGGGCCTTCTACCTCTGGGCTATACTCCCAGATCTCTTTTATATTTCATTTGGAAACAGGGTCTCACTAAGTTGCTGAGAGCCTCACTAAGTAGCTGAGGCTGGCTTCGAACCTGTGCAATCCTCCTGTCTCAGCCTCCCAAGCACTGGGATTACAAGCGTGCGCCACCACGCCCAGCTTGTTTTTTATTATATATTATTATTATTATGATGATGATGATGATGATGATGATGATGATGATGTGTGTGTGTGTATGTATGTGTGTGTGGTACTGGGGGTGGAACCCAGGGGCTTTCTACCTCCGGGCTACACTCCCAGACCTATTTTATATTTTATTTGGAAACAGGGTCTCACTAAGTTGCTGAGAGCCTCACTCAGTAGCTGAGGCTGGCTTCGAACCTGTGCAATCCTCACTCCCAAGAGCAGGGATTACAAACATGCGCCACCACTCCCGGCTCATGTTTTTTTTTAAATTTTGAAACAGGGTATTGCTGCAATAATCCTCCTGTCTCAGCCTCCCAAGTACCGGAGTTTCTCTTTTTTCTTTAAGGTACATCTCTATTTTTTAAATTTTTATTTTGAAACTGTGTCTAAGTTGATGAGAGTCTCAATACTTACTGAAGCCATCCTCAAATCTGCAATCCTCCTGTCTCAGCCTCCCAAGTACTGAGATTACAAGCTGTGCCATCACGCTCAGCTTTACATCTCTTTTTGTAATGGTAACTTTTGAGGGTTTTTATTTTTTCTTCGTTTCTTTTTCTTTTCTTACCTTTAATGTGTTGATTTTTTTTTTTTTCCAGTACTGGGAATGGAACTCAGGGGCATTCTACCTCCAAGCTACACCCCCAGCCCTATTATTTATTTATTTATTTATTCATTCATATTTATTTATTTATTTATTTATTTATTTATTTATTTATTTTGCGGGTCTGGGGATGAAACCCAGGGGCATTCGACCTCCGAGCTACACCCCCTGCCCTATTTTTTATTCTTTATTTTGAAACCGGGTTTCACTGAGTTGCTGAGAGCCTCACTAGTAGCCAAGGCTGTCCGCGAACCGCAATCCTCTGGTCTTAGCCTCCTGAATGCTGGGATTACAAGTGTGCGCCACCCACACCCGGCTATTTATTTATTTTTGAAACAGGTTCTCACTGAGTTGCAAAGGGCCTCACTAAGTAGTAGCTGAGGCTTTCTTCAAACTGTGATCTTACTGTCTCAGTCAGTTTCCCAAATGCTGGGAATACAAGCGTGCACCACCACGCCCGGCGATTTTTTTTTTTTTTTTTTAGGAACTGGGGGTGGAACCCAGGGACATCCTACCTCAGAGCTATACCTCCAGCCCTATTTTGTGTTCTTTATTTTGAAACAGGGTCTCACTAGCTGAGGCTGGCTGAGAACCTATGATCCTCCTGTCTCAGCCTCCCAAGTAGTAGGATTACAAGTGTGTGTCACCAAGCCTGGCTTAAAATTTTTTTTAATAAAAAAAATGATCATTAGCCAACCTGGTGATGCATACCTGCAATGCTAGATATTTCAGAAATTGAGACAGGAGATTCATAAGATCATAGCCAAGCCAGTTTGTGCAATTTAGCAAGATTTTTTTTTTTAAGCTCAGGGACATTCTACCTCTGAGCTACATCCCCAGCCCCATTATTTTTTCTTTTCTTTCTTTCTTTCTTTCTTTCTTTCTTTCTTTCTTTCTTTCTTTCTTTTTTGGTGGTACTAGGGATGGAACCCTATATACATGGAAATATATATATATATATTGAAGCCAGCAGGTTGGCTGGCTTCCAACCTGCGCGATCCTCCTGCCTCTGCCTCCCAAGCATGGGGATTACAAGCCTGCGCCGCCACACCTGGCTCCCCAGCCCCTTTTTAACTCTTCATTTTGAACAGGGTCTCACTAAGTTGCAGAGGGCCTCACCAAGTAGCTGAGGCTGGCCTTGAACTTGCAATCCTCCTGTCTCAGCTTCTCAAGTACTGAAGTTTCAGCTTCCCAAGTACTGGGATTATAGGTGTGCACCTGCCCACCCCCGTTTAAGGAAGACATTCAAAGTAACAGCTGCCTGAGGAAATAGTGGAATTTAGACAGGCAGTGCAAGGGGAAGGGCAGAGGAAACGAATGTGCAGAAGCTCAGGGGCCTGTGAGAACATGTCACGTTCAGTGAATGAACTGCAAACAGGTGTTTTCCTATGTGTGGGTTGCCTTAAGAATCATGAAGAGCTGCATCCGCCACACTGAGGCTTGTCTTAAGTATTGAAATAGCTGGGCTTGGTTGCACATGCCTGCAATTTTAGTACTTGTGAGGCTGAGACCGAAAGATTGCAGGTTCAATGAAAGCCGACAACTCTCAGCAACCCAGTGAGACTCTTTCAAAACAGAAAATAAAAACAGGCTAGGGATATAGTTTGGAGGTAGAACGCCTCTATATTCAATCCACAGTATCATACACACAAAAATTAAAATAACATCTTTTACACATTTGTCATTTTGAGTATCAATGGGAAAAAGAAAACCTTTCTTAAAATTTTTAGTTTAGGCCGGGCGTGGTGGCGCACGCTTGTAATCCCAGCATTCAGGAGGCTGAGACAGGAGGATTGTGGTTTGCGGACAGTCTCAGCTACTTAGGCCCTTTGCAACTCAGTGAGACCCTGTTTCAAAATAAAGAATAAAAAATAGAGCTGAAGTTATAGCTCAGAAGTAGAGTGCCTCTGGGTTCCATTCCCAGAACCACACAAAAAAAATTAGTTTAAAAAATGCTTGAGCCGGGCATGGTGACACACACTTTTAATCCTAGTATTTGGGAGGCTGAGACAGGAGGATTGCTGGTTTGCTGTCAGCCTCATCTACTTAGTGAGGCCCCTCTGCAACTTACTGAGACCCTGTTTCAAAATAAGGAAGGAAAAAAATAGGGCTTGGAGGTAGAATGCCCCTGGGTTCAATCCCTAGTACCAAAAAAGAAAGAAAGAAAGAAAGAACTTAAAGAAACAAAACTCTACCTATTTTTTATTCAATCAAGTAGAATGCTGTTGTTTCTGCTGATAATTGCAAAATAAATAACTGTGGTATTTCAACCAACTTTGCAGAGGATACAGAACTAGAAAGTAGAATGGCTATTAAACCTACAAGTAGGCACATTATGGAAGGCAAAGTGAGCTGTGTATAGTAGTCTTGTTTTCTGTTACTATGGATTGAACCCTGGGGCAGGCTACCACTGAACTGTACCCCAGGATCCTCCCCCCTTTCTCTCTCTTTTTTTTTTTTTTTTTGAAACAGGGTGTCTTTGTTTTATTACAGGCCTCATACCTGTAATATTTCTGACTCAGCCTACCCAGTACTGGGATTACAGGTATATGCTGCCTTACCCAGCTTTACACAATAATCTTTTATTACCTGTAGCAGAAATGGTGAAAATAAACATTATATTTTCAATTTCCATGTTGGTGTTTTTCATAATCAAAGGAAGAAAGTAGCCCAAGGTACTAGAATTTATGTCTTCTAGGACACTAAACATTTTTCTTATAACAGAAAATAGAATAGCTGAATTGCTAGGAATTTAATTTGATATTCAAAACCCTTTACCTTTCAGTTTAGGTCCAAAAAGGAGCCAGAAACTACACAGCAATTTAAATAAAGGAATGTAATATGAAATATTATGAAGTTATATAGGACAGTAGGACAGTAGCTATAAGAAAAGGCAGATTTGGAAATAGGACCCATATCCCACAGCTAGGATTTTTTTTTTTTTTTTTTTTTTTTTTTTTTGCGGGTCTGGGGATGGAACCCAGGGATATTTGACCTCCGAACTACACCCTCTGCCCTATTTTTTATTCTTTATTTTGAAACAGGGTCTCAGTAAGTTGCGGAGGGCCTCACTAAGTAGCTGAGGCTGTCCGCGAACCGCTGTCCTCCAGTCTTAGCCTCCTGAATGCTGGGATTACAAGCGTGCGCCGCCATGCCCGGCTCACAGCTAGGATTTATATTGTACTGAAGAAATCGTGTTTGCAAAGTATGGAGAATGTCGGTAGGTGCCTGGGCCAGAGATGGTCCTCAGTCATTAAGCCAGCAGACAAGCCTCCACGGCGCAAGGAGCTGCAGTTCCTGAGCAGGTTGCAGATGCGGGTATGAGATCTGAAGGTGCAGTGTCTGTGTTGAGAGGGCCAAGGAAAGTGCTCTTAAGCCCAGTTGCTGGGGACTGCACGTTCTGAATTTCTGGCTGGGCAGTGTAACACCAGACGACCTTGCGTATTTGTACCACATGTCAGTCATGCAGCAGTAGCAGGAAAAAACACTGCACTCTGCAGAGATCTGAAAGAGAAGCCCCATCCTCCTGAGGTGTCTCTCCATTGCCCTCTACTGGTAGAGCTTAATATTGTCCTCACTGTAAGAGTACTGGTTCTCACTATGCACTGGGTGGATTAAGAGCTGAGAGGTAATTAATGCATAACTGGCACATAATTTGACTGCTTAAAACTACAAGCTTTTTACCTGTATCTGGCGTATACTTGAAGAAAAAATGTAAAAGCTGACCCTGATGTCTTGGAACTGGTCTGGCTCCCACAGATAGGCCTTGCTGTTACTACACACTCATCTGATATTCACAGCTACGCCGTGTTGTTCTTCTGCAGGACATAAGCAGCCTCACAAGCAGCTCACAAGAAGAGCAAAGCAAGGTCACCATGTAACCTACAATATACCAAACCTCCTTCTTGCCTATTAGCATACTACTTGCAAATCAGCTACAGCTGTGTGTGTGTGTGTGTGTGTGTGTGTGTGTGTGTGTGTGTGTGTATGGGGTGTTGGGGTCTGAACCAAGGGCACTCATGCATGCTAGGCGAGTGTTCTACCACTGAACTATATCCCCAGAACTTTTTAATTTTATTTTGAAGTAGGGTCACACTAAGTTGTACAGGGCATCACTCAGTTGCTAAGGCTAACTGTGAAACTACAATCTGTGTCATCTTCCTAAGCACTGGGGTTACAGGTGTGCACCACTGCACCCAACTGTGTGTGTGTGTGTGTGTGTGTGTGTGTGTGTGTGTGTGTGTAGTACTTACTGGGGATTGAACCCAGTTTTTATTCTTTATTATTGAAAAGGGTCTCAGTTGTGAAGGGCCTCACTAAGTAGCTGAAACTGGCCGCAAACCTGTGATCCTCCTGTCTCAGCCTCAGCCTCCCAAGCACTGGGAAGCTTGTGCCACCACGCCTGGCTCTGTGTGTGTGTGTGTGTGTGTGTGTGTGTGTGTGTGTGTGTGTGTGTGTTGCAGTACAGATGGAATCCAGGGGCATTCTACCTCTGAGCTACACCCCAGACCTACCCCCAGGTGTGTGTGTGTGTGTGTGTGTGTGTGTGTGTGTGTGTATTTAATGGTACTGGGGTTCCTGGAAGCCCTTCTACTTCTGGGCTACACTCCCAGGCCTATTTTATACTTTTTTATTTTTGGAAACAAGGTCTCTTAAGCCAGCGTGTCTGGCTTCGAACCTGCACGATCCTCTTGTCTCCGCCTCCCAAGTGCAGGGATTACAAGAGTGCGCCACCACGCCCAGCTGTGTTTTTTGTTTTTTACTTTTGGTTTTGTTGTTGCTGTTGTTGGTTTTTTTTCAGTACTGGGGTTGGAACCCAAGAGCATTCTACCTCTGAACTCTAACCCCAGCCCTATTTTTTACTCTTTATTTTGAAACAGGGTCTCACTGAGTTTGGCAAAGGGCCTCACTAAGTAGATGAGACTGTCCTTGAACCTCAGTCCTCCCATCTCAGCCTCTTAAATGCTGGAATTACAAGTGTGTGCCATCATGCCCAGCAGTGTGTGTTTTTTAAAGAAGAAGAAAGTGGAATGAGAAACATTGGCCTTTTTAAAGGAAGTGATTGTCTTAGAAATGTAACAGTATCCAAAGAAACTCAGATCAATAGTTTGTGTAACTATTTTTGCACAATAAAACTTTTTTTTTTTCTGGTCTGGGGATGGAACCCAGGGGAATTCGACCTCCGAGCTACAACCCCTGCCCTATTTTTTCTTTTGATACTGGGTCTCACTGGGTTGCGGAGGGCCTCACTAAGTAGCTGTGGCTGTCTGTGAACTGTGATCCTCCAGGTCTCAGCCTCCCAAATACTGGGATTACAAGCGTGTACCTCCATGCCTGCTTGCAAAATAAAACTTTTTAAATACTCACAGTAAACTGGGTTGGTGGCCCATGCTTGTAATCCCAGTACTAGGGAGGCTGAGACAGGATTGCAAGTTTGAGGCCAGCCTCAGCCTATTAGTGAGGCCCTCTGCAACTTAATGAGATCCTGTTTCAAAATAAAGAATAAAGCTGGGCATGGTAGTGCACGCTTGTAATCCCAGTGCTTGGGAGGATTGTGCTGGTTCGAAGCCAGCCTCACTGGCTTAAAAGACCCTGTTTCCAAAAATATATATATAATAGGTCTGGGAGTGTAGCCCGGAGGTAGAAGGGTTTCCAGGAACCCCAGTACCACTAATAATAATAATAATAATAATAATAATAATAATAATAATAGAAAGAATAAAAAAATAGGGCTGGGGAGCTGGGCATGGTGGCACACCATGTGTTCAACCCTCAGTATTACTAGTAATACTAATAAAGTAAAATAAAAACTTAAAATAACACAAGAACATTTTTTAAATGGAAAATATCCTATTTGTGTGTTTGTGCTTGGTCAAGTATTTGGTGAATTGATGTGAACCAAGTACTACCTGATGATTTTCCTTAACCTTTTAAAAAAGACTGCTCAAAAGTCTTTATCACCCAAGCTTTACTGTATTTGTGCACAGTGAAA
The DNA here is from genome assembly GCF_963383645.1 of Muscardinus avellanarius. Classification (NCBI taxonomy): domain Eukaryota; kingdom Metazoa; phylum Chordata; class Mammalia; order Rodentia; family Gliridae; genus Muscardinus; species Muscardinus avellanarius. Next base: position 86,433,980 of record NC_137797.1, read on the forward strand.
TTATTACAAATCCACAGTCCTTTATTGTGAGTTCTCAAATCCAAAACATTAACAGGTGTAGTGGTGCATGCTGTAATCTCTGCACTTGGCAGACTAAACTGGAAGATCACAGGTTCACAGTGAGCCTCAGCAAGCATGAAACTCTTATCAACCTAGTTTCAAAATAAAAATAAGAAATAGGGCTAGGGGTGTAGCTCAGACATAGAATGCCCCTGGGCTCAATCCCCACTACCACACACAAAAAATAAAGCTGGGCGTCGTAGTGCATGCTTGTAATCCCAGCATTTGGGAGGCTGAGACAGGAGGATCGTGGTTTGCGGACAGCCTCAGCTACTTAGGGAGGCCCTTTGCAACTCAGCAAGACCCTATTTGAAATTAAGGAGCCGAGCATGGTAGCACACGCTTGTAATCCCAGCATTTGGGAAGCTAAGACAAGGATCCGGGTTTGCGGCCAGCCTTAGCTACTTAGTGAGGCCCTGCACAACTTATTGAGACCCTGTTTTAAGAGTAAAAAATAGGGCTGAGAGTATAGCTGAAGGGGTAGAATGCCCCCTGGTTTCATCCCCAATACAGCAAAAAAAAGAATAAAGAGTAGGGCTAGGGTTATAGCTCAGAGGTAGAATGACCCTGGGTTCCATCCCTAGTACCAATAAATAAATAGATAAATAAGTAATAGGGCTGGTTGTGAAGCTCAGAGGTAGAATACCCATGAGTTCAATTCCCAGTACTACAAAAATAAATATTAAGAATTATGAATTCTTTGAATATGATTTTTATCATAACTGAATCAGTTACCCTATTTGTGTTCTTTAATTTTCTGCTCAACATTTGTATGGTTTGTTATGTAATATTAATGAATTTGATAATAAGATGCTTTCTATTTCATATATATGCATATATAATATATTACCTTTCTTTTTTTTTTTTTTTTGGTGGGTCTGGGGATGGAACTCAGGGGCATTCTACCTTCAAGCTACACCCCCAGCCCTAATTTTTATTCTTTATTTTGTAACAGGGTCTCACTGAGTTGCAAAGGGCCTCACTAAGTAGCTGAGGCTGTCTACGAACCGCGATCCTCCTGTATCAACCTCCCAAATGCTGGGATTACAAGCACGCACCACCACGCCTGACTTCTATATTACCTTTCTAAACTAAAGAAAAGTCTGAATTCTACGTCAGGTATGGTGACACATGCCTATAATCTCAGTACTTGGGAAGCTGAGACAGAAGTATCACAGGTTAGAGGCCAGCCTCAGCAATTTAGAAAGACCCTGCTTCAAAATTAAAAAATAAAAAGCTGGGCATAGCAGCACATGCGTATAATCCCAGGACTTGGAAGGCTGAGACAGGAGGATTGCAGGTTCATGCAATTTGTGAGGCACTCTGTAACTTAGTGAGACCCTGTTTCAAAATAAAGAATAAAAAAATAGGGTTGGGATGGAGCTCAGAGGTAGAATGTCCAAGGATTAAATTCCCAGTAAAAACATACAGACACACACACACAAAAACAAAACAAAACTTACCAAAGGCTATAGCCATGATCATACACAACACACACACACACACACACACACACACACACACGAAAAAAACGAGCGTCTAATTGGAGATTGTATAAGTGTGCCTGTGTACAAAGTGATCAGTAGCAATATACTGTACCTTGTACCTTTTCAGTGGGATAGGTGCCATGAGCAATTTTAGTAGTTTATTTTTCACACTTTGAGAGTGTAAATGCACATACCAGTGATTTCAAGGAGAGTGTGATATTGTTTCTCACTTACACAGCCATTCTAGAGCCATTCAAACAAAAGCATTTAACTCTCTAATTATGATGGGATCGACCTGACCTAATTTCTGCCTGCTCATGAAGAAGCATTTTGTTTTTAACGCAGAATTTTGTTCTCGTTCTTTCAAGCTTAATGCAGCAGTTGTATTTTTCCTTCCATTTTCCCTTGTTTTGTGCAGATTATCAACGCCTGATGACTGTAGCCGAAGGCATCACCACACTTTTGTTCCCATTTCAGTGGCAGCATGTTTATGTGCCCATCCTCCCTGCCTCTCTGCTACATTTTCTTGATGCTCCTGTTCCGTATCTGATGGGCCTTCAGTCAAAAGAAGGAACTGATCGTTCTAAACTAGAACTTCCTCAAGAGGTAAAATTTAAAATCCATGATGAAACATTTGCTGTTTCTTGGTTCAAGTCTAGGGTACTTTTGTTAAATAGCATTGTCTTTGCCCAAGTGTGTGTTTCTGACTATTCTGGATCTCCCAACTGTGGCTAGGATAGAGCCTGACCTGAGCTATAGAGTACAGATCATGACCGACAGTTACTACAACACAGCCACTAATTAAACAGTTCAAGCCGGGCGTGGTGGCGCACGCTTGTAATCCCCGCGCTTGGGAGGCTGAGACAGGAGGATCGCGTGGGTTCGAAGCCAGCCTCAGCTACTTAGTGAGGCTCTCTGCAACTTAGTGAGACCCTGTTTCCAAATAAAATACAAAATAGGTCTGGGAGTATAGCCCAAAGGTAGAAAGCCTCTGGGTTCCATCCCCGGCACCACACACACACAAAAACAAAACCAAAAAACAAAAACAGAGTTCAAAATAGGACAATAGCAGATTTGCACAACTATAAATTTGAGAAGATGGAACAATAGTAGCATGATCTCATTCATCAATTATTATAATAACATTTCATTTCTTTTTCACACTCATGCTACATATTTTACTTTTAAACATATCCTAAGTCTAACATCCTTTAAAATCACTGTGTTAATTGAAGTGAATTTGACTTTTGATCTCCATAAAATGAAAAATATCTTTCAGCAAGCTGAGGATAATGGAAATATCAAATACTTAATGTTCTCTGTTTTTAGACATAATGCCAGTTAATAACCTAAATGTTAACTCTATTTGGTCAGTGAGACAAAAATTTTAACCCCTATCTTTTTGTCACTTTAATGTTGCTTTCTTTTCTGTGCATTGTATTTTCAAATGTGGTTTAAGAGAAAAGATAATCAAGAATTCTTGAAAGCATTTTGAATCTCTTTTTAAACCGTTGTTTAACTTTTGCAATTCAGAATTGCAATATAAAGCATTTGGAATGAAATATTGTTGGGAGTGCCATGGCCTATATTATTAGCTATTTAATTAGCACCTTTCTTAATAAAATTTCTCATGCTGAGCTTCGCTTTTATTTGTTCTTATTTCCCATTGAGATCCTCATTTTAATAAATGAATTTAAGATAACAAACTAAGCCATAGCCACTATACCCTCTAATGATACCCATAACCATCCATTGCTAACTTTTATTCTAATGAATGTTTCCCTACCAAAATTAATGTCTTTGTTCAAGGGAAAATAGCTTGATTCAGGTCATATAAAATATATGTGAAAGCTGTCTAGTTATTTAGGGGATTGCTCATGTTCTCTGCCTTTTGCTCCCTATTTTACTTCTTTTTTTTTTAATTCCTTGAATTTTCTTGTTTTTTCTTCCATTAAATGAA